>NC_049212.1:17013819-17313819 GCF_013347855.1 Anguilla anguilla | reverse complement strand
CCCCCCCCCCCCCACCCAAGACAAGCCTAGTGCCCACACTGCAACCCGTTCTACAGTTCACTCCTTAACAAAACGATGAAGGCAGTCACTCCCCATGTATGAACACATTCATATCCTCTGCCCCATCGGCAGCTATCTGTTATATGCATACAGTATGTTTTCTGAGAAACACCAACAAGTGCACGTACAAACATAAGAGTACGCGCATGCAGACACACACACACACACACACACACACATGCACGCACGCACGCACGCGCACACTCACAGACACACGCACACACTCACAGACACACGCATGCACACACACACACCTGCAGCTCAGCGATAGTGAGCTTGTGGTAGATCTTCTCCTCATCGCGGCGTTCGTCCTGCGGTACGGTAATGTTGGCCAGGGCTATCTCAAAGTCCAGGATCTGCTGCATCTGGGTCTGAGTGGAGTTGTGTTCTCCACCCAGTAGCACGCCCAGCTCCACCATGTAGTCCAAGTACGCCTTTAACACCTGGACAGCACACACATATGTGAATATGCACGCACATGCACGCATGTGCACACGCATGCAAATGAAAGGAGTGTTTAAGAGAGAGAGGGGCTGGTGACAGTGAGAGAGATCTAGATAAGTGAGAGGTAGCGCAAGTGAGCAAAGAGAGCTAATAATGGGCAGCTCTCAGAACCCTCTTACCTTCTCATTGGCAGTTCTGTTGAGGTAATAATCCCGAGAAGGCAGGAAAAGCCCCGACTGGTCCACCTGAGAGAGAAAGACAGCGGGTAGGTACACACACCCATATGCGTGGGTTCAAATGTACACACAGTACACACACACTCACACACTCTCTCACACACACACACACACACACACACACACACACACACACACAAAAACACCCAGACCAGGCTGCTTTTGTTCAGAGCCTCCAGGAAACTCAAACCCTGTCTGTTCAGTCGTCATATGATCTACATCCACGGGCAGGAAACTGGCACAAAAGACTTTCTCTCACAGAGAGCATGCAGCTTTCCACAGCAGCATCTCTACCCTTCAGATAAAATTGATAAAAAGCTGAAAACACACACTACAGTGTTCCAGAATACTGAAAGCAAACACAAAGAACAAAGAACAAAAGGTTCAAAACTTCATGTCGCCAGCAATGTTTCCCAAACAAACCCAGGAGAACGACAAGATAGCAATGTGTTCTTGGCAGTCGGCCGCACGACTGGCCCTTGCTCTTTTGAACCTGACCTGGATGACGTTGCTGTTGGAATTCTTGGGGTCCACGCTGACCCCAATGGTGAAGAAGGGCTGGGCCCGGTACGGCCCAGAAACAGTCTTCAGAACCTCCATGAAATTGTCCTTGTCCCAGGGGCCTGTAATGTTCCAGCCACCTGTCTGCACACAGACAAACACACACACACACGCACACACACACACGCGCACGCACACACACACGCGCACGCACACACACACGCGCACGCGCACGCACACACACACGCGCACGCACACACACGTTAGCAGGAACACATAATGGCAGACATACATCCACACCTACACACATAAGTATGTCCCTACATTCTCATTTTCAGTCCCCTAGACTCATAATAATGCCTTAGGATCCTATCCACTAAAACAGGAATTCTCTAAGTCACAGCTATGACTCCCTGTGAGACATTAACAAAGCAGGCTCTGAATGTCCCCCTGCAAATGTGTATATGTACAGGGGCATGTCTGCATGTGTGGGTATAGGGGCACTCATGCCTGTGCGTTAGCTTTCATCTGAGAGCAGTGGAGAGATCGGTCATCTGAGGGGGCAGGTGGGTGGGCATGGTCATCAGGGGAAAGATGGTAAAGGTCGTGCAGGTCAAAGGCTGGACACAAAGGTTCTCTCTACTCAGCCCACACCGTCGGCTCGAAGAACAAAGCTTTGTTTCACATCCAGAACAGGCCTGCGAGGGTTCGGCTCAAAAAGGTTTCATTTCAGCTACACAAAGAAGCGTGTTCCTAAGTCATCTCCCCCACCCGGCCTCTTTCAACACCCAGGGCTCCTGCGGGGCAGGGGGGCTGGGGACAGCTGACCGCTTCCTGGCTGCAGTTATGTACAGCACTGCAGTTCACTCTTCCTCATTTCTCTCACGTCCATTCATTTACATTACAAAAGAACCAACTGTCAATTTTAAATGGAGACATGAATCAACATTTGGTTTCAAGTGGCTGCCGTCCATTTCTAAATGACTGGACTGAGTTGATTTATTAAATTTAGAAAAAAAAAAAAAGAATTATTAGATTTAAAAGCTCACATGAAGCAACAAAAATGGTCTCCAGGGCAGTTCTCTGAAAATGTTTGTCACCTTAACAAATAGTTTGGACGGAATATTTCTAACTGGACCTGATTAATTAATTAGGCGTTTTCCTGAAAAGGAATTTGAAAACGAGCCCCATGGAAGAAGCCTCACGCCCACATTGAGCTCTCAGTGCTCATCACTGCAGAGTAACCGCCATGGTAACCATCCCAGAGCTGTCAGTCACCCCTGGACTGTCAGGGAGCGTCAAAAAAGAGCTGCAAAAAGTGCCAACTCTGGACTGTGCCTTCGACTCATCGGCAGGTGACACCGTTGCATTCGTCATTACCAGGGAATGGCGCAACACCACCGTGTTTCCTATGCGAACAGCAGAATCTTGTAGTTTTATAGATGATTATTTTAGTTATATACTGTTTATCATTTCCACAACTCAGTAAGGGTTCAAATGTATATTCTACAGACGGTTTATACATGATTCTAACCCGTAAAACACGGTCTCAAAGCAAGGGGCTGCAACTAGGCAACTTGATTGCGCAACTGCTCAATATTTCAAAATGATACATTTTCCTTTCAAACAATATTAGGTAAACATGCCTCGTGTCAAAACCCTGAGACAGCTGGCTGATATTAAAGTAGAGCTCATCTCATTCTCTGACCAAACAGTTTTGCAAACGCTGGCAATCGATTGCTTCCTTCTCCAAATGAACACAATGGTTACATGCAACACAGAGTGCAACCAAGTTGCGTAGGTGTGTACTCTTTAGGGAGGAACTGGCCTCAAGTTAACAGTTGTTATGAGACTGATTTCCAAATTCTTGGCGTGTCCAACAAAACTCCCTGGCTTTCATTTCCTCACAGAAAGACATTCCATTTTGAAAATGTTATATTTAGAGATAAAATCACTTACTACTTTTCCCCACGGGTACAACATGTTGCTGGACTCTCTAACAGACAGCTGTGATTCGGCTGTACTAAAGCCCCCCTTGTTTACCTAGTGCCGTAAGTGAGAGCAGAACATTTCCGTTTGCCGTTAGCTATGGCGTGGCTCACCCTGGCGATGAGGTCGATCAGAGGCTGGGCTCCCAGCTCCTCGATTCGCTGCTCGTTCAGGCAGGACAAGTAGTAGTCCCGGGTCTTCCGCTCAGCCTCACTAGTGGAGTTAAACGTGCCATTCTCTGCGGGGGGAGAGGTGGGGGGGGGGGGCAGGAACATTAAAATAAAGCAGAGACAAACTCATCACACACAGCAGAACACAGGAGACATCTATAAGTGGATGAGCATGGTTATAGTTCTGTTACAGCTACTCTCAACAGCCTTACTCCATTTTCATCCATCCTGTTCTTTTCAACAAACTCTTTTCCCCCTTAGCTGGGATGTCCGATTACTGGCAGCACTGGAATGATCAGGACATGTGATGCATCACCGCACCAAGGCCTGGTGTTGGATGGAGTATTCCAGCGGCCCGACAAACACAAAACTTTCTTCATTTTATTTTATTTACTTTGTAGAGGTTCTTGCGCCAGACGTTTTCTTTTTTTTTCCTGACAGTTAATTGGTCCAAAATTGAGGCGAATTCTCCAGAGATTAAACTTGTTATCTGCGGCACCCCATGAGCCCTGCAGGGCAAGGCACGAAGCGTGAAGAGGCGCTGATGTGAGTGCTAGCAGCCGAGGCGGATTCTGATTGGTCCTTCACACTTGAGAAACCTCATGATTGGTCCCTGGTGCTCTCTCTCTCCCCGGCAGCAGGAACAGAGCATAGGAAGACCTGCAGAGAGCAGTCTGCCATCCATCTCCTTGAAGCAGGCAGCTTAAAGACTGAGGCCATTTTTCCTGACATACAGCAGGCCCAACAGCGCTCTTGTTATGATGTCAGCTCCCAAGCTGTTTCATGTCCACTGAACCAAAACATCTCTCTCTTACACATACACACACGCGCACACACATGCGCACGCACACACTCTCTCTACACATGTACGGTCACGTGTATGTCTCAGTTTACGCTTTAGTATTTGTGAGCTTGTTTGTGCGAGCACTTGGAAAGACCTGCATCCATAAACAGGGCTTTTGTACAGCAGAGTCTTTGGAAAATGTGACCTACTTCGACACATCTACTTGCCAGCGTCTGACAGCCTCCGTCAGCAGTAGTGAGAAACTCAAACCGCCACTTCACATTGACAGATTGCACTCCACTTCCCATGTGAGTGAAAGAGTGAGAGAGAGAGAGAGAGAGCGCAAGTGAAAGAGAGCGCACAGCTTTAGCTACACTAGTCCTGCACTTGTGTATAAACATTTGCAGAAACCCCAGTCACAAACATGCACCATTAAATAATGCCCACTGCAGAATATAAATGAATGAATTATTTAACGCAAGCTATAACTCGTTCTTCGTGGGCAAGGTGTGCACCTTAGCAGAACCTCTGAATAACGCAATTAAATAAAACACTACAAAAGGTTGGAATACTCTACTGGTATGCATGGCAAAGGCCTAGCTGTCTGCTGGTCCTAGTGATCAGTGGACTTCTTGGCATCACACGGTTTAATAAGAGCTCTCTATCTTTTCCTCCTGTGTATTGAACAAGGAGGATCCATAATACGTGTCTTGCTACACAAACTTTGGCACCGATTCATCTCCCTCTCACACAAACATGCTGGCACTCATATGACACAGAGGCTAGCTGGCACCGGTCCCACAAAGCCTTGTCCACAGCCCAGAGGAGCCCAGGAGGAAGGATGGGTCACCCGTTAGGGAGCATTTTAATTTAATATTCACTAAAGCAGCCAGTACAGACTGCTCAGCTGGCAGGAGGGTATTTATAGTCGCCGCTCTGCACGTGTCTACAGCTGATGCAGGAACGGAGCTAACTTCTCCAAAGATGCACGAGGGAGAGAGACAGGGAGGGAGGGAGAGAGAGAGACAGAGAGAGAGAGAGAGAGAGAGAGAGAGAGAGAGAGAGAGAGAGAGAGAGAGAGAGAGACAGACAGAGAGAGAGAGAGAGATAGAGAGAGATGCATGCATGTGTGTCATGTCGTGTCTCACCCAGAAGGTGCTTGAGCATGGCCTGGTTCTGGTCCCAGATGCTGTTGAAGGTGCTCCAGCGGGACCTCCCGTCGGGCAGGGGGTTCTTGCGGACCCAGCCCCCGCATGCGTACTGGTAGAAGTCCTGGCAGGGGTCTGCCTGGCGATCCAGGGCTTCCACAATCTTACTAGCCACCGTGACACAGGCCTCCGTCAGGCACAAGCTACGGCCAGGGTCTGGGGGAGAGAAAGGGAGGGCAGACCAAGCGTTTATAATCCAATGACAACACAATTACTCACAGTCGTCCCATTCATACGCATAGGAACACCACAGTCACACAGGTCTCAGTGATTCTCACACTTATCTAAGGAAAGGTTGCCAGGACTTTGAATACTTTCCGCAGCTGCTCAGATTTCATGTGACACCATGATCCCAGGCATGACCATTCTGAGGACCTGTTAAAGGCATCTGTGTCAGGAAGCACCTCCTCGCTGCTGGTGGTCAGTTAAATGCCATTGTGTCATAGAGTCATTTCTTACTTCGTAAACCACTGTTTATAAGTATGTCAAAACCATATTAACAACTTTGCATATGGCTAATCAAGGCCTTAGGAGAATACACATCAAGGGTGACCAAGTTTCATTAACAGGAATACTGGTAATCTTATCCAGCTAGCAAATTATGACATTATGTTAAATAAAACACTGGCAGTACTCTGAACCAACCACTATTTTCAGTTATCACCGTGTACACTTCTCGCTTTTCACCACACATTGTTTGCATCTAACTTGGATAATTATGAATAAGCCTTGTTTTTCCTCAGTACTTCAGTGCTGTGTATTTCACATCCACATTGGTACTGCTATATGCAAACTCTCAATGTAATTAATATTAGACAGACCCATATTTTCCCCAAAATGGTGGATGTGCTTGAAAGGTAAATTAAATCTATTTATAGATCCAGAAAATATCACTATATACACAGTTCAAGCAGACGGTGTTTGCGGATTCCCCTACTGCCATTCATACGGGGTCTGTAGAGATTTGACCCCGAGACGCCTGTGTGTGACTCACCTGTGCTGTAGCGGACACCTAAGGTCAGGCCACAGCCAAACAGAGCCAGCAGAGAGGCCAAGAGCAGGCCTGAAAGAATCACTTCCAGCTGCGTCATCCTGCCCAGAGGGCCCAGGAGCTGAAACCCACCCTTCCTGATGCCAATCTGTGCCATAATACACAACAAACACACACACACTTTAGTGCCTACACAGAGCCTGCAACACACACACACACATACACTTTAATGCATACACAGGGCCTGTGATACACACATGCACAGAGTCAGTATAGCAGATAGCCACATGAATCATCCATACTTGCTGTGCATCATATGTCAAGGCTTAGGGTATTTTGTTGCTTATTAAAATGTTTTCTCTCTGGAACAGACAACAGGAGCAAAGCCTCTTCTACAATCACTTCACAAAGCCAGTGTTGAACGCAGGCTGTTGTTTAATTTACTGCAACAAGAAAATATAAATATTTGTGTTCCAGGCATGCTCGTTCACTGAATAGCCAACCATGGCTAAAACGTATTGAGCGCATGGAGACTATCAACGCTCATCAAAACTGCACTGTAAAGCCTATGAACCATGATTTGATTAAAAAACGTATTTTCTCAAGCACAAACAAAAAGTTTTTAGTTTTATTGATTCATCTGAAAGCCACAGTTGGCTGCAAGTAGCCTACCCAATGTAATTAAATCAAACTGAATTTAATGGTGCCTACCATTACTGTGGCATAATTCAGCCAAATAAAACTGTTTGGGAGTGCAACAGTTGACAGATTATCAAAGTTCTTTTAACCAACCTGCAACTTTAAAAGAAGGCCTGCTAGTTAACGCAAAGCAGCTAACAACTTGTGAACCGCCACGGGTTATACTGAAAAAGTAATGCCCAAATGACATGCTACTACCAATACATACAAGTAAAATAGACGAGTACATTATAATTTTACCATAAAGCCAGTTGTTGGCCAAATGGTTGCGAAAGACAACATGAACTAAATATTTGCTGGTATTCAGCTTGGGGAATAAACATTTCATACAATAATATTTTCAACAACAAAAAGGCAGCGCGTAACTGATTTCAACATTATAGTTAGCCTATAATAACCTACTGAAATTATAGTCTGCAAAACTCGCCAAAAACAGTTCAGTTATAGAGACACACTCGCGCTTCAGAATCCCAGTGCTCTCAGTAATATGCAGATCAGCAAAGACACTCTGGGTAACTTCACTTAAAAGGACTTACCCGGAGAAAGACACTGGAGCACACGGATCTTCTTTTAAATATTTAATGTGCACACCCTACCAACGTTTCGACGCTGCTGCGTCTTCATCAGAGTAAAAAAAACCGTGTTTGCACATTAAATATTTAAAAGAAGATCCTTGTGCTCCAGTGCCTTTCTCCAGGTAATCCTTTTAAGTGAAGTTACCCAGAGTGTCTTTGCTCGCCAGAAACAGTGTTACATGGTTAAATTAAACAACGCTGTTCCAGCTGTTTAGCTAGCTAGCAACTCACCCACATGGTTTACGTGATCTGCGCCTTGCAAGGGGTGTGGATCTCGAATGAGATTTATTCTCGGTTTCGCCCATTCACTTAAGACATAATTGCGCCAATTTCTTTGAATCAGGTTCCCATTGATCTGGGAACTGAACCGAGTGAAATGCTAATGGAGGAAAATGGTAGTTTCGTCAAATGTTAAAGCGACATTGTTTTACCTTGATTGCGCTGCATTTCATTCTGAAGCAACCAGTTGACTACAAAGACTCCCGCAAACTTTATTTATTTATTTATTTATTTATGTTGTGGAACAACCTTCTATATTCCATACACATATTCTTCAGATTTGGGGGTGTACCGTCACAGTGAACGTGATTGTTGTCTCTCAATACATGCCATATGTGTAGTGTCTCGATATTACTATCCTGACGAGTGAACTTAGCCAGCCAGGTGTATGCAACCATATTACGCAGTAGATAAAATGCAATCGCCCTGAACCATCAAAAGAAGGTGACGGCATTTTAAGAGCAGTATAGGTAGGGTATCATTATGTTTGTCTGAGTACTTGTTTATGTTAACAACAACAATAACAATAATATAAATTATAATAAAGACATTTCATTCACACTTTTATGTAGTAAAATAGCAAAAAGTGTTTTACATAACAGGTAACAAAACAAAAAGAAAACAACACGATACAGAACAGTTTGTAGGGTTAAAAACAGCAGAATTGAAAATTCAAGCAGTGAAGCTGAGATTAAACCCCATAAACATTTATAAAGTATTATCAAAACAGCAGATAGTAAAAAAAATATTTAAAATAACAGGTAAAGTAGATCTGTGTAATGGCATCATAGAAAAACAAGTTTTGAACTGTGATTTCAAAGATGGAACTAAGAGTGAATCCATAATATATTGTGGGAGTGCTCCACCGTCTGAGGGGATAAGAACTAAAACAGTTTGTGGTCTTATCTTCAAACAGTTCTTTGGAAGACCAAGGATTCCATCTCATTTGAAAGCGGAAATGAAAATTTGACAGTATACTCCTTACTGAACAATGGGCTTTTTAAATGCCAGATAGCTTCTCAGTTCTCACTTCCCAGTAATTTTAACGGTTTGACATTTCCTATCAACTTTAACTAGGTAATATCCATTCATCTGAAGACTGGAGTCCGATACCTAGCCTACCTAGCCAACTTTATATTCAGCCTACAGCAAATCTCGCCTTTTCAATTATTAATAACATGAAATAAACTGTAAAAAGTGACTGCTGGCTTAGAAATTTCTGAATAAACTGATTGGCACGAGCCGCGTGGATAGGATATTATTATTCAGGTAGCTCATTCCTGGACATTTGGACACGGTAGATTCAGAAATGGCTAAAGTCAAAAGGCTAAGGGGTTTAGGTTGACTCTGTAAAATGTACCACAGAGTTCATAAAAGGATAACGATTCTATTGTAACATATATGGCTCACACACTTGGATCTAAACAAACACATCTGTTATATCTGTTTGTGTGGGAAACGGCGAGTGGAGAGTAGGGCATCTTCTTCCCCACGTAACCCCGCACTGACCTCCACGCTGTCAGGGGAGAGGGCTCCATCCGCCGGCATGTCGGCCACATCATCCTCTTCAAATGTTGTGCGCTTGTAGTTGGACATCTGCAGGGAGCATTGGCAGAGACGGACGAGACACAGAAAAGAGGTTTGTGGTCAAAGAAGCACCTCACCCAAAACAGGTATTAGACAGCAGATTTCCCCTGCCGCATTCTGTCTGCAGCACACAGCAGACCCCAGCCACTCGTCCCACGATGGCGATCTCACACAGACCATAAATGGACTTCTAGTCACGTTATAAGCAACTATAACCCCCCAAAAATGTAATCTTCCGCAGTGAACTAGGGGGTAAAGTGTAGAAGCTGGGCTCTACTGCGCAGTGCACAGAAAGGTAGGGGGTGGGGGTCCAGTGTCACGTTGCCACACTTGTTTGCTCAGTGACGCGCTGACTAACAGGCTTTGTTCTGACGCTCACACCTCCACCCACTGCCACTTTCTGTAGGCGCTGAGCTTCTATTAGCGGACAAAGCTAGACTAAACACAAGTGAAGTAAGAGCTTTCCAAACCCCTCCGTGTTTATTGAAGCTTTCAGGGTGTAACATACCACACACACGCACAAGCACACGTACCCGCTCGCACACACTTATCATTGACGTTGTAATCTACGTCAGGACAGTGCAACACTAATACCCCACCATTACTTTCGTTATTACTTGATCACTGCAAAGGCAGCCACTCAGTGAAGGATGCCACCATTTTTTGAGCTGCTTCCTCCAGTCATGGGCAAAAACATGGTAATTCCACTCTTTCCCTCATTTCCTGAGGTCAGACTGCATTACAAAGCTTCACCTTACAGTACATTATATTATAAGCACAAAGCACACCCTCTTGTCCAGAGTGACGTACAATAGTGAAGCATGTCAGTCTTACTCTCAGTAATACACAATGTGGTATCACCAAGAAGACATTTTATAAGAGGCCCATTTATAATCAATAAGTGTAATGTAAACCTGACGAACAACAATTTGTATTGCAACAAGAGGAGGTTCGACTTGACAGATAACACAGCTATACCTATAACATTATTCAAAAACAGAAAGAAAAACAAAGGATATCTAAAGGAGTTCAGGGGAGCCATGGTGCTAACTGAACAAGTGAGTCTTCAGTGTCCACTGGAAGATGGGCAGGGTTTCTGCTGCCCTGACTACAGCAGGACTTCATTTCACCTTTAACTTCACTCAACAATGGTGGGAGAGGCAGCAGAAACACATTTCAGCTTTTCTTACAGACCGAAACTGGTTGTGTGATGGATCCTGTGCATTTTGATCTGCCTCAAGTCACAATGGTTTCACCGGCTTCCCCCAGGGAGGTATCCCAGCATGCATTACACCATCTGGGACTAGGAGTGATTCACATGCCATTACTGTGTCCAAAATCCCTAATGTTCTCTGAGGGGGTTTAGACTGAAACCCTGGAATCTCTTTAACCTAGGGGAAGCTAGAGCACAGAAGGAATTTAGATACTTTAAAAAGAATGAACCCCTGCAATGACCCCCCGTCACTATACACCTACTTTACACACACACATACACAAACGCATGCACAAAGACACACACGCACAAATGCACACACTACACATGCGCACGCACACACAAACGCTCACACGAACACACAAAAACACATGCACATGTGCGACGCGCATACACACACACATTCTTGTGAAGGAAGAGCAGAAGAAGAAGGGAAAAAAGTTCTATAACCAGCACAGCCATACACTGAGTCACCGCTAATCTCAATCTCATCTGATTATTAGACAGACACAGCAGACGTTCACTTAGGCAGACGGGCAGTAGCACTGCTCATGAATTCGCAAAAAAAGAGATGGACATAAGCGTAGTTCACTTTTGTAGTTTCATTTTGTGTCATTATCTCTCCTGCTAAGAGCACTGTCCTATCGCCATGGCGATGCGGGTCAGGCACTTCGACCTCTGGAGCCAATCGTTTTCTGGGAACTCACAAAACTCACAAAAATATCTCCCTCAGGAATTCCAAAATGTCAAAAATCCATTTTGCACCTAATGTGAAGTTAACTGCTATTTCACAGCCAGAAAGTGGTTATACTGGAAGGCCACATGCGCATGCATGTCCTCAAAAACGTTTTTCACCAGCAGATACTATGTGTAGTTCAGCTGAGGTGGACTCTCCAAACAATATCAGGTACAGGCTACGCTATGCTCCTCTCCTCCCCCACACCCCTGCTCTCCTTCTCTCCACCTTTCCCTTTGTCGTCATTCCATCCTAGATGCTCAATCTGTCACACCAGACACAGACTCTCTTCCCTTCAGGTCTTATGCAGTACGTACAAGTCCAATGCAACAGCGGTGCCAGTTCTGTCCTTTTCTATTTCCAAAGTGATGCATGTCTGTCCACTCTCATTTTCAGAGAAGCTTCATATCTGCTTGCATCCACAGTTCACATGAACTGTGCAGTTAATCACAGGGATGAGAGTCAGACTGCTGTTTGAGAATCGGTTCTGCTTGAATTAGACTGCAATACGACAACAATATACCATTATTCACATTCTATATGAACAAAGAAGGCTGTATAAAACAAGTCATTTTCCCCCGAAAAGATATGTGTCACAATTATTCACACAGTTAATATCCATTTTAGAATAAAATCCAACAACAACAAATTCCAACAAATGAAAGCTGTAGTATTTAATCACTTTTATGAACAGGTATGAATGTTTTGATGAAAAGTGTTCAGTTTAACTTTCCTGTAATTTCCTATAATTACATCATGCTCGAAAGCCTAACTGGAACACCAGCGGTTTCTGTATAATATAATATCAGTACAGAGAATGCTGCTGTCAAAATAATCCTCCATTTCAATGCAAGATACCAGAGGAAAATTCCATGCAGCTCAATGTGATGATGTCACGGGAGGTCAGTCTAAAATCATTTTCCATCCCTTGAAATAAACAGACTGAATTTGGTGATTGTGAAATAAGAAACAAACCATCTCAGTGAGTAAATTTCGTAGAATTATCCACAATGAAAACATTTTCTTATATTCCTGTCAGAAAAAAATTGGTGCAGCCTACAGCCAAAGTGCAAAATTCATAACTGTACTGAATGATGTGAACCAATAGAAGCCAATGATGTCTCCTTCTCTGTCTTGCCGAGGGTCTCTATTGTGTTTCCTCCTCTCTGTGTTGTTTTCAGTCTATGATGTCACCTTCTCTGTATTGTCCCTGTAAGTCCCTAAGGTGCTTTACCCAGTCTGTCCTATCATGAGTCTATAGTTTCTTTCCACCGTCACAGCTGTTCTATATGCAAACCAGATACTGCGCTCCTACATTGCCTCCGTACTTCCTTAATCTATAAGGCTCTAGTTGGTAACAGGTGGTTCTGGTACAGTCTGCATGTCTAATCACATAGCAGTAGTAATGTTGCTCAGAAATATTGCTATTGCTAGACTCTGGATGTTCTGTAACCAACAGTGCACCATTCATGAATATTAAAAACAGCAGCAATCCAGCAAATTAGAACAACATTGAGCTTCAGAAATGGCACTTTCTCTCTTAAGCACGTAGAGTGGACTGTATGGGTAGTTTTAGATCTGTGTCTCTGTCCCATCTTGAGTCTCTGTGGAGCTCTTGAGTGGGAGGGGGAAGGGGGACCATTTTTGGGAAGTGTTGCAGGCTGGTGTGGGTGGAACAGAGCAGACATGTTAGATGTGTTTTAATAAAACCTTTGATATGATATTTCCAGAAGTCCACTAAACTCAGGAATGAGAGATTCTGAGAACTCATCTTTCTTGGCATACTAAAAAAACTACTGTCAGGATCCATGTTAATGTGCGTGACTGATTTGTATAAAGGGCACAACTCATTTGTATGAAGTGCACAACTGAAGGACATGTTTTTTGCAAAACGACTAAAAGAAGCTCCTAATTTTATACTTTCGATAATTCACTTTGCGCTCTTGCTGCTGGTTATGTGTCAAGAAAGGATGTTCAGCGACAGCACAGAATGTTCAGAGCTGGGCAGTTCTCTACATGTTCAAATTCCCTCTACAGTAAGCAAGCTCAACCGTCACAGCGTCTCCATGGCAACAGTGCGGAGATGGTCACATGACCGTGCTCACACAAAATTAAAGCAATGTGTGCTGGACCACTGCGCAGACCACCCCATTGGCCAGCACCTGCAGTTCAGCCAATCAGAGTCTGCTGGAGCCAAAGCCTCAGGGGTCAGGTGGGGTCAGCAGTACACCAACACATGTGTGACTGGTTACTGGAAATCTGACCAGGGGGATGCTGGACCGCACACACAAACACTTCCCAAAATCTGTGGTGGTAATGATACTAAACATAACCAAAACTGCAACAATGACAGGGAACTGGAACAGAAAAAGGAGGCTGAAAACAGAGATAAAGTTTGGACAGAGGATTTAAATCTGCTCTGCTACAGCATGTCCTGCCAATAACACTGTGGATTGCAACAATATTAAAAGAAAATTAGCAACTGCTGGCTCATACCAGCCAGTATATGAACAGTTTTTAATTCCGTTTTATCAGTAGAAATACATCTTGCCAATGGTTTTAAATACTTGAAACAATGGTGGGCTGATCTGAGTAAGCATTAGCAGCTATTGTCTGCATGCTGCACAGTGCTGAACTCTTCCTGAGCATGCCAAAACCTGGTCCTGCGCTTTTTTTTTTACAAATACCCCAGAACATAGTACACACAGTCTCTCTCCACAAACCTAAACACACCCAATGACACTGGTGTAGATTGTACAGTCACCGTATATATCACATAGAAATATGTAATATGAATGCAAGTGTATGAAATTGTAAATTAAACTCCATGACATGCTGTGTTGGTTTTGAAGGGCCTGTGTGTCAAATTGTATGTATGTGTGTTTGTGTGTGCATGTGTGTGTCTCTGAGCTTGTATGTGCATATGTGTGAGAGTGTGAGTGTGTGTGCGTTAGCTTGTGTGCATGTATGTGTGTACCTGTGTATACTTGCCTGTATATGTGTGTACACGTGAGTGAGAGTGTGAGAGTGAGCATGCATGTGTGTGTGTGTGTGTGTGTGTGTGAATCTGTGCATGTGTGCCTGTGTGTGTGAGTGCATGTGTGTGTGCCTGTGTGTGTGTATGTGTGTGTGTGTCTGACAGGGTGGCGAAGGGAAGGGAGAGGTTTTTCCGAACCCGGGGAGCGGTGAGGGACTTTCACTGCGCGGAATGTGATTGTTTGAAGTGGTTTCCTGCCGAGTGTTTTTTAAAGGAAGCGTCATCATAGAGACAGCCTGGCACTCTACCCTGAGGAGGTGAAAACACGGCAACCCCGCGACAACAACACGGCAACATCGGGATAACGGCGCTCATAAGAGTACACTGGCATCTCTCTCACACACACACACACAAACACACACGCACACACGCATTGCCCTCAGAAACACCACTGGTGCACTGGAAGAAAAGGCCAGCGCCACAAAGCTCGCTTTGACTGTGCCTACACAGCACAAGCTTGGAGAAGCTGTGACCAGAATAATGAACAGCAGATACAGCAAGAGACAGAGGAAGAGAGAGAGAGAGAGAGAGAGAGAGAGAGAGAAGAGATGGGATGAGATGGAGAGGATGATAAGCAGGGAGGGCGCTGCATGGGAGGGACCCCCTGTGTCCTGGCCTCCTAGTGCCCCCCTCCCAAATGAAGGTGCTCAGACAAGGAGACGCCTGGAAAACCGTGATGGGCGAGGCCCAAGTCACAATACAAATAATCACCATGTGCTTTCACAGCAACTACTTCAGCGCTGAGACTCGTCCCAGTCTCTAACACTAATACTCACAGTCTCACATGACACACGCCTCACAGGTAGGCAGTCCCAGTCTCTAACACTAATACTCACAGTCTCACATGACACACGCCTCACAGGTAGGCAGTCCCAGTCTCTAACACTAATTCTCACAGTCTCACATGACACACGCCTCACAGGTAGGCAGTCCCAGTCTCTAACACTAATACTCACAGTCTCACATGACACACGCCTCACAGGTAGGCAGTCCCAGTCTCTAACACTAATACTCACAGTCTCACATGACACACGCCTCACAGGTAGGCAGTCCCAGTCTCTAACACTAATACTCACAGTCTCACATGACACACGCCTCACAGGTACGCAGTCCCAGTCTCTAACACTAATACTCACAGTCTCACATGACACACGTCTCACAGGTAGGCAGTCCCAGTCTCTAACACTAATACTCACAGTCTCACATGACACACGTCTCACAGGTAGGCAGTCCCAGTCTCTAACACTAATACTCACAGTCTCACATGACACACGCCTCACAGGTAGGCAGTCCCAGTCTCTAACACTAATACTCACAGTCTCACATGACACACGCCTCACAGGTAGGCAGTCCCTGTCTCTAACACTAATACTCACAGTCTCACATGACACACGCCTCACAGGTAGGCAGTCCCAGTCTCTAACACCAATACTCACAGTCTCACATGACACACGCCTCACAGGTAGGCAGTCCCAGTCTCTAACACTAATACTCACAGTCTCACATGACACACGCCTCACAGGTAGGCAGTCCCAGTCATGTACACATCTCCCATCTGACACTGTACCAAACGCATAGGCCTCACCTTACTGTACGTGCAATTACAATCCATGACATAGCCACCTGTTAGCACACACAAAAAATATTGCTTGAATAGGTTTAGACGTTGAGGCATTAGTCGCCATTCAATTACTACTGCGTCAGAGGAATCGCAACAAGCTACATTTTCCCATCTGTTCAGACAGAAACTTACTGTCACGCTATTCCCATGATGTCATGACAGACCAACTTCGCATGTTATTCCCACAGCAAAAACTTCACACTATTCCTGCATTCTCACAACAGACACGCAGTTCAGCTTAGTTTAGTGCACACTGTTCCCATGATGTCAGGACAGAGCTGACCCTTTTCGGATTTCCCACAGAAAGACATTATTTTACATTTTGACTGACTGTCTACATTGTCATCCTGGAAACAGCTGGAAAACATCATTCAATCATGGATACATCACTGAAATAGAAGGAGATAGAAATACCTTTAAAGTTAGTGGAAAGGTCACACTAAATCAACAAATAAGTCTCCAGGAAGCTGTAGGCCCTTTTTTTTGACTCCCTCTCGCCTTCTCTCTCTCTCTCTCTCTCTCTCTCACACACACACACACACACAGGACAGTTCACTTTCTGTATGTTTGACCTTCAGAGGAACAGATTTCAGTTCTCCTAACAGAGGAGAGAGGATCCTGCTCTGCCCTCTCTCACCACCAGCACTCCCCAATCAATCAGTCAGCCCCCCTGCACGCCCCCAGAGCTCCGAGCCTGGCCTGCTGCACCCACACAGCAGATACTCAAAACGGAAGTCAGAGTTCAGCAATCTCCTTTTCCTCTTTTCTTCAATTCGTGACCCTTCTTTGCTCCATCAACACAGAACAGAGTGCTCTTTGCTGGACCCCTACATCCCTCAAACACACACACACACACACACAAACACACGCACACACACACACGCACAAAATATTCACATACTCTCACTTACCGTACACAAGCACACACTCACACGCACACACACACACACACCATATACACACACGGACACATTCACACAATATGCAAATACTCTTACTCACCGTACACAAGCACACACTCACATGCACACACAAACACCACATATATGCCAGATGCAAACACACACACACACACACACACATACACACACACAATAAAACTTTATGCAAACTCACATATGCGCACAAACACGCATACACACACACAGACACACCACATAAACACATTTTCTGCAATAACCTCAAACTTCACTGACCTACAACTGTTGGCAGCTGCTGTTACAACATCAAACTTTAACTGCAAGCACAGAGAGAGAGAGAGAGAGAGTGAGAGGGGCAAGAATGAGAGAGAGAGGGGGAAAGAGAGAGGGAGCGAGAGAGGGAGGAGGGAGCCGAGTCCTTACCTTACACAGAGTCATACCTCACAGGACGAATACTCCAAATATAAGGGACTGCCTCCTCTATTTCTAACCCCTCTTTGTCTTGGACTCAGTGTGCATTTGTCAGTGAATGACTGTAAACAGAGAGTGCCAAGCACTTGAAGACAGAGAGCGAGAGAGAGAGAGAGAGAGAGAGAGAGAGAGAGGGAGGGAGGGAGTGGGAGGGAGGGAGCAGGAGAGGGGCAGGGGGGTGGGAGAGAATGCAGGGAACCAGTATGACGAGGGATTCAAGAGAAACCACAATGTTGTTGAGAAAGAGAGGTAGAGGAGGGGGCCCGCACGCAGACTGGTGGGGGCTTCGGGGAGGGAGAGAGTGAAGGAGAGGGGAGCACAGGAAGAGAGAAAAACAGACGGGCGCACTCAAACGAAGAAGAGAGATGGGCAAGAGCATAGATGGAGAGATAAAAAAGGAAAATATGAGGAAGAATGCAAGCTTTGTGCGTGGGTGTGTATTTGTGCTCTGCCTGGGTCCAAATGTAACTTTACATGGATCCATAACTGTGTGTGTGTGTATACGTGTGTCTGTTTGTACGGCTGTGTGTGTAAAAGCGCGGTGACGCATATCTTTATCTGTGAAAATGTGTGTGTGTGGACGCATGTGTGTTTGCCATAAAAAGAACAGAAGGTTCTGAAAGAAAGAAGGAAACGCCCATCCCTCTTCACAGTTCCTAAGAGAAGGAATGGGGGGAGGGGATGGTGGGAAGAGGGGAAGTCATGATTTTGTCTCTAAGATTCTGCTTGAATTTCCCTCTCTCACACATATGCAGATAATCTCTCTCCCCTTCCCTCCCCCTCTCTCTCTTCCTCTCTCCTTCTCTAACACACTGGCAAACACACTGTGATTCATGGTAACAAAATGAAATGAGCTGAAACTTCTTAGGTGTTAATATGTCATCACACCAATCCAACCATTGCTTGGCCATTCACAGTTTCTTCTATGCTCCAAAAGAATTTCAGTTTAATACTTCTTTTCTTCAGTCAGCGGGTGCCCACAAGGAAAAAGAGAACAGATCACCCTAAAAATGCAGAATTATGACAGACCAAGGTCAAGACACAGCAGTATTCACACGAAAAAGACTGAATGATAATGCAGCCAAAGTCATATGGGCTGGCCTTTTCAAACCCAAATTCATTCAGAATACTCTGTCAATCTCACATGTCACAGAGCCCCCACCAGGGGGCTCCACCAGCCGGATAGAATCAGCGCACAGAGAGGGCCACTGTTGTTTTTGCACAAAAAGGACATTCTCTTCTTTGCTGACAAATAATGTCCTCCGATGCAGTTAGCCACTTCAGTGCACTCGAGCAGCACACTCCTGAAGCTGGAAACCCACCAAACAAAGCCAGGGAGCTCTCTTATTGTGTAAATCTTACATAAGCAACATTACTCTAATGCTGGAACATGGCATTGTCTAAACATGTAACCTTCTCATTTTAACTGAGGAGCATCAAGGAAAAGAGTACAGAGCCATCATGCTAAAAAGCGCGCACACGCACACTGACACGCGTACACACAAACCCATACTCTCTCACTCTCTCTCTCACACACACACACGCAAGCGTGCACACCCCCACACTCCCTCTCTCTCACACACACACACTGACACCCGTGCACACACACCCACACTCCCTCTCTCTCACGCACACTGACACGCATGCACACACACACTCTCTCACACACACGCAAGCGTGCACACACCCACACTCCCTCTCTCTCTCACACACACGCACAGACACACGTGCACACACACACTTTCCCTCTCACACACGCACATTTGCACACGTGCACACACCCACACTCCCTCTCACAGACACACACTGACATGCGTGCACACCCCCACACTCCCTCTCTCTCACACACACATACACACAGAGAGAGGCGATTAATATCAGAGTGTACATATATGTGAGTATGTGTTATGACAGAGACAATGACAAGAGCATCATCTCATTAAACGAACAGCTCTCTTTTTCAGTAGCTTTCTCTCTGCGTCCTTCCCCTGCCCCCAACCCCCTTTGTACGTCATAAATGAACAGATGAGAAGAGCAGAGCGAGGGAGGGAGGGAGGGAGAGAGACGGAGAGGGCGGAAGACAGAAGAGTCCTCTCAGGGGAGAGGGAGGTGACGTCATTGATGTGAGCATCAAGGTTACACCAGAGTTCCCACTGCAGCGCTCACATGGGGCACAGAGGAAGGGAAGGAAACAGGAGGAAAGAGAGAAGGCAGGAAAGAAGAAGAGGAGAACAAAAGTAGGCGGGGCTCAAAGTAGGAAATAAAGGGAACAGGATCTATTACATCAAAGAAAACATTTAGCTGAGTTTCTGACATGCTACCTGTTTTGTGAGTTGAGTGAGCAAAGCGAGAAATGCATATTCCTCTTCATAGCAACAACTTCTCACACACAGAAATGCTTGCTCTCTCTCTGTCGATTCACACACACATGCACACACACACACATACAGTTTCTGAAAGTAGTGTACATGGCTGCACACAAAAACATCCTTTAATGAATGATCATAGTTTAACTGCTCTCGCAGTCAAACACACACTAACTGAACTGGCAGCAAGGGTGTGCAGGAAAGCTGAGGCTATTAGTAGAGCAATCCACCTGACCCAAAACAAACCTGCTCCACGTGCCATGTCCTCTGACCATGTCCAGCAAACCATAGCAAAGCAAACCATACCACTGGTCAGTCAAATTACAGCAAAGGAAAATGGATTCTGTAAGTATTAGTTATTTTGGCTGTTGGCTTTGCCACATAGCTATGTCTGCAGAAGGTATCTGAACTCATCGCCACACACACATGCACGAGCGCACACACACACACACACACACACACACACACAAGAGGGCCATCATTGTGAAAATGGGCCTGAAATTACCCAGAATTAACACTCTTAACAAAAGTTGCACTCCCAAAACAGATGTGTTAAAAACAACACAGAATGAGTCACGTATTTCACACACCTCCATGTCTAGTTAAGGACAACACATTTTGTGTTACTTTCAACACAGTCAGTGTTAAAAACTCTCCCTTTGTAACACATAAGCTGCATATTTGTAACACAAAAGGACTAACTTTGACACAAAATGTGATGAAAGTAACACAAAAGTAAAAAATGCAAAAAGTATTTCAGATATTAACAAATCCTTTTTGGGAGTGTGCCATGGCATCTGCATCCATCCATATCCTCACTTCCCTGCCCTCCTTCATTCTCTCTCTTTTCTCCTCCCTCCCTTCCTCCCTGTTCTCTCCTTCTCTGCCCCTTTTGACCGCTGCAGTGCAGATTTGGCACAACGCTAAATACAATCAGAGAGAAAGGTGCTAAGAGATGCTGCAGAGAGAGAGATGAGGTGCAGGGAAGAGGTGAAGATACAGGTGTGCAGAGGAGAGAGAGCAGAGATAGAGAGAAAGATGATACAATGAAAATTGTACACCCTGCTGAAAATCTAAGGTTACACCAGCCTAAGCTGGTTTATCGTCAGCTAGTCTACCAGTTTAACCACTAGATTACTCTACCAGCTTAACCAGCTTTCTCCTGCTAGAGACCAGCTTTGACCAGCCACAGACCAGCTAGCAGTGTTGAAAACCCAGCTCAAACTATTTCAAACCAGCTTAGAATCCCAGCTGGTCTTAGCTGGACTTCTCAGCAGAGCAGTCACACATACAGTTCCAGCGCATAGGCCTTCTCTATGTGTCTCCCTCTGGTTTGAAATGAAAAATCAAACCCACAGCCGCAGTCTCCTTGTGAACCTGTGCGTGTGCCGTATGCCTTCCCCTCAGTGCTGGGTGATCTGGCTGCATACAAAGCACAGACCAAGCCTGCCTGCTTAATTTACAGAAAAAATATTTAACTCAATTGAAGCCCAGTCTAAATCTACGTCTGGTCACAGCTAACTACTGTGCTGACAAAGCGTGTGTGTCATCCAGCCCAGCCCCCAAAGTGATGCACACACAGGTGATAAATTAACCACACACACACAGCTGCCTGGCCGCCCTGAACACAACATCTGGAAGCCTTTCATCTCCGTATCATATCAGTTTGAGCATATTTCAGTCTGTACTCATGGCCTTCAGTGTCACGCCGTCCCTCATCCTCCTCATTCTCCTTGTAGACATGCTGGCCTTCACCTGCCCCCTTAAAGCAGCTGCAGATGAAGCCCCAGAAAAGTCAGGAAAGTCCCACGATCTCCCAGCACTGACACGCCTTTTGGCAGGATGTTGTCACGCTCCAAGGCCCTGACCCCTACGCAGAGGTCACACACAGTGCACCCCACCTCCAAGCTTTTCCTAGCATGCCACAGAGTCCCCTTCAGAGCAAGTACACATGCGAGCAGCACACATTGTTCACACTTTTGTTCTCATTCATTCCAACAGGTTGCCACAGGACAAACATGTACAAACATGCATACGCGGTAAAATGTCCAGTGTTAATTGAACTCTAACAGATAACATTGGGAACGTTATCTGTTAAGAGTTCAATTAACACTGGAAATTTTACTGTGCATACATACACTGCACTACACACCATAACACACACACACACACACACACACACTACAGCCCCCCAACTAGCCAGATGCATGTGTGTAGATGACTGTAGATGAGCTCCAGCTCAGACTGGTAGTGGAATGAAGTAGATAAAAACCTCAAATCACTGTGTACTGTGCCTTCATGTAAAACGTATACAGGGTTTAACCACGTACATAGTTTTAGCCAAGTGGTTCTCCTTATAAGAGGGAAAAATGACGATAAGTACAAATATCCCTCAGACCACAGGCATTGCAGGCACGTTGGATTTCTGGAGGAGTGGGGGAGATCAGGTTCGTTAATAAACTTCCGCATCTTTTATGCATATCTCTTTCCCCTGGTTACTCATTCTCGGTCCAAAAAATTGTTTATCGCGCCGCAGACCGAGTTCTTCCACTGTGCTCAGGTACAGTCAAAGAAAGAACAGAGTGTAAACGTTTGCTGCTCCTCTTTATCTGCTTCGCCTGCCGAACGACGGCTGTTCCTCTTCCTTGCTGGAAATTTCTTTGTTGCTTTATTTCCCGTAACGTAGGCGTTTTCTGGATCGGGTTTTCTTCTCGCGCCTTTAGCGAGTATAACCGGTAAAAGGTGCTGTAGCCTGTCAGACAGCAATCCTTACGTATGCATCGGGCCCTGCAGACCCATCCCAGTCGCCTGGACTGACGGCTGCGTGGTTGTTATGGAAACCCAAGGCCAGAACACACAGCGCTTCTGATTATTTCAATACTACATTTCAATCCCGTGGCGCTCCTATAGGCTACTACTGAGCACACGCAGTGCATTAACAAACAGAATGCAGACTATGATTAAATTACACCTGGATTAATAAATGCAAATAAAAAGAAGTACTCACGGTTGAACAAATGACTAACAGAAGTAACAGGTGTAAAATTACAGTGTAAGGACGTTTCAATGTTCAATACCCCATCTTTCTGTTGAAAGTCGCATTTTCATGTGGATAAATAAATGTCTTATTTTCTAATGTGTAATTAAAATGTCAAACAATATTAAAATTACATTATGTCAAGATAATATTCTTAGTTCAAATAATAAAATAGCCTAGTATGGATGAGCTGGTCATACAGAAAAGGAAGATAAAATGTTATGGGATAGTCTACATGCACTTCGAATCTTTAGTAGCCTATTTCTGTCCTCGAAAAAACTTGACAAGATATTCCTAGTAAATGACTGAACATCGTTACTGCAGACCACAATTTTATATCCTGCTGTTGCCAGCTCTCACTGTAAATTCGCTCAGTCGGGACTGAGAAAGACTGGCCATAATTTAGACAACCGAGGGACTCGCCAAAACAGGGTTCTGATAAACATTAACCTCGGAGGAAGCTCCAAATAATGATCTGAGTTTATCCTGGAGGAGCGTTATTCGAGAACCACTGTATTGTAGAATCGACTATCGGGTAGTTGGGTCTAGCTAATGTTAGAAATAGCTAGCCAATTAGCCACCCAAACAGGCAAGCAAATAAAATCATACAAGATAATAAATAAGTGTTATTCTACAGCACAATAAGTAAATGTACAGTCCGGTCGCTCTATTCAAAAGAGCAACACGTCGCACAGTAAACATGACACCATCACTCACTCAAATACATGGACGTCTTAAATGGACCAGCAGAAATTTTGACTAGTTTACGTGGATATTGATGAGATGTCCAGTTTCAAGTGAAGACGAAAAGCAGAACTATACAACCGGAAACGACATCTGAGATGAATATTACATTAACGTAGTAAATCTGTTGTGTGGATACACCTCAACATCACACTATGCAAAGTGCATGGTAAACATAAGTCAAGGACAACAAAGACAATATTACCAAAGAGGTGCGACCAAACATTACACGCAAAACAGTCATTATGTTGTACAATGTTTAGCTTTCTGTTAATAATAACATGGAAGATAAGAACACCCGACGTGGGAAAAGCAAACATCGTCACCACACTGCCACTTACATTGTTCCGCAGGTCTTGCAGAGCTACGCTCATCGTGCAGAAGGCTGCGCGAGCG
The DNA here is from genome assembly GCF_013347855.1 of Anguilla anguilla. Lineage (NCBI taxonomy): Eukaryota > Metazoa > Chordata > Actinopteri > Anguilliformes > Anguillidae > Anguilla > Anguilla anguilla. The sequence goes on along the minus strand of NC_049212.1, from coordinate 17,289,755 downwards.
AGACACACTCTATCTCTGCTCGAGATTTCTCTCGCCGGTTCGCGATGCCATCTCACTCCAGTCCTGCGGAAAGAGGCAAATTCACCCGTTATCATCTCTGTATGCATCCTGTCACAAATCGGTGTACCGTTTTTACCGCGAGTTTGCTATGGGCTCACAATTACCTATTATTCGAAAATCCAAAAACCTTAGCAACACGGTAATATGGTCATAATCGATTTTGCTATAGGCTAACCAATAAATATGAAATTAATGAAATGTCGTTTTCTGTATCTGAACGTCTCCTCCAGGATTCTATGCGTTTCCCTAAGCTACAGGCTACAGAAACACAAGCAGCACTGCAGGAGATTAAAATCAGCGTGCTCTCTCTCTCTCTCTCTCTCTCTCTCTCTCTCTCTCTATTTTATTCCAGTTTTTTTGTCTAACACATGACGTATTTACATGTAACGAAAGCTGTGAGAATGAAAGGTAAACTCAACAGGTCAAACTCGCCTATCTTTTAATCCATCGCTGTCTTTTTGTTCTGTGTAAACCAGCTGTGTGGCAAATAATTAAGCAAGTCTATTTTGCGGGAACAATGTGAGATGTTGGCCATATGCCAGCACACTAGATCAAAAGATGTGACAGCTCAATTATTTTGTATTAATCAAAATGACAGCTGCTTAACATCAGGAAGTAGACACAAAAAGACAGAATTTGACATTGTTCTTACAACAAACACTACATATCACTGTATTAGGCTATTTATTTTCAGTATCCAATGCTCCAAAGACAGTCTCTCTCTCTCTCTCTCCCTCCCTCTCTCTCTCTCTCTCTCTCTCTCTCTCTCTCTCTGTATTTGTGTGGACATTACACCTTCTCTGCCCTTCTCTGCAATATTGTCCCCACGACTCTATAGTCATCAGTTGAATTTCCTGACTGTCCAGCAGCTGCTGTAGTGTGCTACTGGCCCTTGACCACAACACAGCAACATTGATTGGTTCTGTACTGATATATGGACTCACTGGTTGGCTCTGAACCAAAAGTCAGACTTTGCTGTCATACAAGTCCAAGCAATCATCATATTACAAAGGGTTTCTACCACATACGCTGAATTCCATCATATTATTTATCCCCCTATCAACCATCAGATCTTACATTAAATAGGCAGGGGGAAGGGGATTTTATTTTGTAGGGTAACTTATGGCCGTGTAATACTATATGGATTTCATTAACTCATCCAAATGGAAGGAATCCATTTGCACAGGCAAGACCAAGAAAAGGTCATGTTGTCAGGATACATCTTATGATGGGGTACCTTACAACAAACACAGCTTGATGTTTCAAAATGGTGCTTCCTACCTATTAGTTAATTAGCTAACCAGAAAAAAACACAAATTATTTAGCTAACTTCATGTAGTGCAGTTTTGTTCCATCTAAAACATGAAAATGTGATCATGTGATCTTGCTTCAGTCAATGCATTGGTTTCAACACCCATGTGAGATGAGGCATCTGCATCCTCTAAGGCAACTGTTCTCTCTTTCCATGAAGTCTAAGTGAGGTGCCTTTTTTCTCTTTGAGTTACCTGCACTCTGTGGTGGACCTATGCTCTTTCTCAAACGTCAGCTCCCAAACAGGCCTTCCTGTTTTCTGAAACATCACTAGAGCCCTTAGAAAAGAAAGTGAGAGAGACGGAGAGAATGGGGTGTGGGTGAGGAAAGGATGTCTCATACTAAATTAACTTTCTGATCAATAGCCAAGGCCTCACTGTCAACTGTGACACACTGGAGTCTTTAAATTCCTTTCCGTTTCCTAAATGGGATGCAAGGTCAGCAGACAGATAGACAAGCTGCCATCAGCGTCTGTATGCATATGTTCAGACAGCATGACAGGGTTACATAGATAGCTAAAAACACAATCAAATAACAGGCATGCACATGAACACACTCACACATTCACACACTCATGCGCACACATACACACACACACACAGTTCCGCTTAATTTCTTCCTATGACCCACAGCTCTGGGAGTCAACCTGATCAGAATTTACCCACTTCTTTCTCTGTCTAGATCAGGGTCAGAATTTGCCTGGGGGAGGGAGGGGGCTCTCACCTTGACTGTCGCCCTGGAGCTTTTTCATGGAAAATCAGAGGGAAAACCCGCCCAGTTACACATAGTGTGTGCTTACAGGACCACACACGATTTAAATTTACTCACTTCTTAGAGTGAGCAAATTTAAATCAAATCTTAAGAGTGCTGTAGAGGTGTCACGTGTATTTATGACACCACCAAATAGCCTTCTCAGCCAAATGGTGTTGTCAACCCTGGCTGTAAGCTAGAGGAAGCCTTTTCCCATATTAACTGGACATAAGCCTAAATTATTCCAATTATTTGTAATGTTTTCTTTAAATTTGTACCAAACTACATAAGAGACACACAACACATACACTCCACTTCAGTTATGTTTCATTGATGCACTTGTGATATTCCATAGCCAACTGGTCATCGCAGTCAACCAAACCAGTAAGAAACCTAAAGCAGCATAAGTTATGATTTATCAATACCGTGCTCTGATACAAAAAGGTGAACAATAACCGAGAAATAATTTTTCATTAATCAGAAATGTAAATACTATCACATTTAGACAAAGGGTGTTTCTCAGCACTGTTGATAAATAATACCATTTGGAAAATGTTTGATATAAAGAACTGAGCTGTAGTGAAATACAAGGCACATTCAAAAAGGCCAATATTATATTCAAAGGATGAAAAATATAGACTGCTTTATATTATTGCAAAAGTGTAGAGTTTGTTAGGAGCACTCAGATTTGCAGACTTGAATGTTATTGACACACACACTATTGCGCTGTCCAACCAATGTTGACACAAAGGGGTTTAGATGTATTGCAGACCACAAAACTGCCAATCAAGGCAAAAAAAAAAAAAATCCATCTACACAGAATGAAATGAACAGTTCCACGGGCATCCAGGTGCGTTCGCATTACCATTGTCACAAAAATCGGGTGAGCTGGATTCTACCTAGGATGAAGTGCCACCAAAAATACATGTCTCTGTGACTGGAATCAGCTCTGCCATATTCTGCCACTGCAGCATATTTTCATGGCAGAATGAACCGGAAGACTGTACTGAATCCCCTTCACTTGAGCAGGCAACTGGGTGGACTCTATCACACCCACACACACAGTCTTCCTAAGCTAATACTTGGATTTCATGTTCTGGGTTGGCCGTGGTATCACCAGGGAGATGAGCTGAGGCGTTGTCATAGTATTGCCATAGCAACTGTCTTCAGCAGGGTAGAGGCCAGTATCTTCAGAGAAGAGAGGAGGGGGTGGGTAGAGAGGGCTGGGTGAGAGGTGTATGCTTGGAGAAGGGTGGGGAGGGGGGGTGTATCAATTGATTGCTATTTGCACCAAAGGCATTACTCTCACTGTTAATGGCTGCCAGTGAATTTCCTGTTTGTTGCCCCCTCTACCTGTTGCTCAGAATGTAGCCGTTGTTCAGGATAGTGATGGCCATGACTCCTGTAATTCTGTTCATATTCCTGCATTACACCTGCTTTGCATATTGCTTTATTTTACATTGTTGAGAAAAATAATTCAACATCTTGAATTCATTCAAGCATACCGTTTTTGTGCTTTCTAAAAGCTATTGCAAGGTACTTACCTCAATACTTTTAAATTAAAGGGAAAGAAACTTTGAGAGAAACATTGAGTTAAATACACAGAGGTGAAATTCGAAAAGGTGAGAGACATTTGTGAGCCAACCAGTGAATTTGCCTTCCTGACAGACTGGAGAAGGTCATTCCACCATCGCGGGAAGAGAGCAGAGAAGAACGGGGACCACAAAGAGTGGCTGCTGGAAGCTCAGAGGGATTTGACGGCCAGCTGTTGGGAGGGTGCTGAAAGGAGAAGTCTGGTTGGAGTGCATAATGTGATCAGGTGGGAAGCAGCATTCTGGACGAATTGCAGGGGCTTGAAAGAAGACACAGACCGGTAACCCAGCCAGCAAGGCGTTGGAGTCGTCCAGAGCAGAGATGACAAGGATACAATCTGCTATGTAGCCTCTTGGATGAGGAAGGGGAGAATGTTGTAACAGCTCGGGGAGGGTGGTGCTCATAAACTGCATTGTTTTTTGCAAATATATGGAGCAATCATGTATCTTTATATCCAGCTATGCCTTGTTTTAGTGCATTTTGTAATTCACTATGACTACTTCACTTTCATACTTTACTTTTATGAACTGTTTTCTTTTACAATAGTGCTTGGATATACTATAAACAGGTTTTACTACAACTTAAAATTGACAAAAATTATAAGTAACAGAGCACTGGATTACTTTATAGTTTTTCCAGTTAAGAAAAAATACACTAACTAAACAAATACTAATGCCATATGTCTTCCTTCTCTTGTATGCAAGCTATCTTGACATCATTTGCCTGAGGAGGGTTTTTTGAGCTTAGTTACGCTAACATCTCTTTGCCCACTTGATTATTACCTAAAATAAAATTGGCAGAGAGGAGCAAATTGATCAGTGCATTGCTGTCCATGTTTAGTTATCTATGCTCTTGTCTCAAACCATCCACATCCAACACAGACATAATTTGTGGGAGGTAAAACTTGTGAGAGAGACTTGTAATAGTAGTTAGCTAGCTTGTTTGCTTAGCGTGCAAGAAACAGTCCAATACTGCATTTCCCCATGACTGTTCGTGATGGACTCAATAGGATGAAATACCTGAGGATGGTACAGATTTGACAGAGATACCTGCTCCCACATCATTTTAAGTGTCTAGTGTGGCTACAGCTAGAACTAATGCTGCTCAGACAGAGACTAGTATGTAGTTCATTTGTTATTTATAATGTTTATTTAACTAGGGAAAACCCATTGAGACACGATCTCTTTCCAAGGGGCCCTGCAATATACAATGGAAAGAACAGCCATAAAACAAAACTATACAGTGCAGAATTACAATGCATAATATCAAATATTCTAAGACAGAGATGCACACAAGCACACTGTTCTGTGAACAGCCCCTCGGTTTTGAAGTGACCCATCAGAACCAGGACCTGGCAGTAAAATATCCTGGATGTAGCCTATAATTGTGTAGGCCAATGTAATAGATAATCATTTAGAACAGCTGCAGTAGGCTTACGTTAGTTTTGTTTGTAAAATACAGCTGTTGAAAGAAATTGTGTTACTATAATTAATGATAAAGGACGCAAACTTTTACGCGAGCGTAGTACTTACATCCATTTTGCGCTCTTGGTGATAGACTGTCAAACAAAGATTAGAAAGAAAGATTTTTTCCCAGAGCGGGAATCCCGGTGTGCCCAGTTTCTGAAGAATGCACCTTACTTTCTGGTTATAGGAATACTGCAACTAGGCCTATACTGCGACAGTTCTGTTGCCTGTTCATGACGCTTTGCGTATGCTAATTCTGAAACATTGCCGTCAATTCAAACAAATTAATATATTTTTCATTATTTGATTTATTGGTGCCCAATGTTCGTGTTATGACTGTTTTGTTGGAAAATAACATTTCGCCATGCATAAGCCTTTTAATTTTTGCATATTTACATATTCCATCATTTTCCATTTTGCTTTACTGATTTATCCAACCTTTAATGTGTCCGCCTCCCGTCTGGTTCCAAACGATACCGACATATATAAGCTGTTTAATAGAGCTTTGGCGTACTCTTGTGGTTCGAAAGGAGATTACAGTGTCCTTAAAATGATGTGATACATTTTTTTTCTGTTGTTAGATATTATTATTTTGTGTTACATGTTTGTCCTGGCAAATGTATTCTTGTCTTGCCAGTAAAGCAAGGTAAAAGTTAATTTGTAAATTGAGTATTCAAGCTTGGTAAGGACAGTTTCTTCAAGAGTACATGAGCTCTGTCCACAGGGCAGCATTTTCTTTACTATTACCCTCTTCCCTTACATAAAGTGCTCACGACCTTGTTGAAACTGCAATATTCTGCCTATTCAATCTAACCCAGGTGTGAGTGAGTGAGATAGAGAGAAAGAGACCTTTCCTATTGTACTCCTGCCAATCCTGCTGTATGACAGTCAAATATGGGGCCCACTCCTAAATATAAACATTACATTTACGCAATTAGCAGATGCTATTTTCCAGCATCTTACAGATTACATTTTAACATACCATATTATACAGCTGTATATTTTACTGAATCAATTCAGGTTAAGTTCCAAAGTTTACCAATGCAAGCACTTTGCATATGCAAAAAGTATGCAAAATAACAACAACACTAACATAAAAATCAGCAAAATGATTATGGGTCCACCTGAACCAGTCCTTTCCACACTCATATCAACATTAGGCTCTTCAACTTATCTGGCTGCATCCAGAGGGACACCATGGAACTCCTAACCATCAAGCAGAACCTAGAACTAAGAAGGCAGAAACTGGGGCACTCCCTGCCACCCTGCTCCAAATGTGGCCAGATAAGGAACACATACTTAGTGTGCCAAAAGATATCTGAATGGAACTCAGATAAGCTGCACTTTTAATGAAGCCATCATGCCAGCATTTGCAATGGATGATGAACTTTAATTTTTTTTTTTCTCGATCGCAGATGTGTTTGAAATCACAATGCTAAGGCTGTGTTTCACTTGACTGAAAACATTGTACAGACCAAAAGCACTTCATGACTCAAAGAACGAGATGTTTGAAAGTTAATGTTGGTAAATTGTTTTCTATCATATTCAAAACTGCCAAACCCAATCAAAATCATTGAATGTAGATTCAATGCTGTGTTGACAACCCAACCAAAATCCATGTTAAACAATTCTGAATTTTCAACAGTATCAGCATTGACAACCCCAACCAAAAATACACTGAACTAATGTTGTTTCAACAACATCTAGCCTAACTCTTACAAGTCAAACTAAAATATGTTCATTTAATATTCGGTTTTCATTGACAACTGATGCTGAAAAGAGAAGAACACACAAGAAACGAAGCTGTGTGCATGCATTCGGCTAACCCTCAGCTGGAACGCAGCCTACCACAACTTTAGTGTTTACATTGCAGCGGGTGATATGAGCTGGTATGCACGGCCCAAGGGAGCCATAAGCACGTTCAGAATGTCTAAAAGGCTGCAGTATCGCACAGCAGCATCGGGACTGGTTCGGCGCACCAGGATCCTGACTTTACACATTTATTATTTAACCAAGTATTGAGTCAACCCGCACTTCGTCTATACAAACCCTGAGCAAAGCGTGACAATATCGCTATCCAATCGAGACAGGTTCCCGCCCCCTGCTGGATTATGCACATCATTTGCCCTTTATGTCGCGCCGTTGAGACTTAGTGGTCTCCTGCTGCGTAAAATAATTCACTCTCATCGTGCCGACGCAATATAATTTCATATGCATTTAATTTTTAAGCGTTAATGTGCTCCGTTGGCCCAAAAATGAAATATTTTAAAATTTATTTACAGGTGTGATGAAGAACTAGGCTATTAGTGATCACGATACGTCGCACAGAACAATTTACTGTACTGTGTTGGGTTTCAACAACTCAAGTTAGTCAACTGCCTTTTTTAAAATTTTAACTATAACTTTTCGGAAACAAAGTTAACTTGTCAACTTGAAACCACGGAAAATTGTCCTATACGTTTTCACAATTTAATTGCTGACAAACACAAAATAAATTAAAGCATAGCGTCTCTGCATATCATTAATATCACGAGCACCAGCACGCGGCGTGCGATTTATGCTGCTCAATATCTGCTTAGCAAAAATGTTTACAGCGATGAAGGCCAATCTTCTTCCATATAGCTTACTGCGTCACATACATACGTAACCAATCAGATGCGACAGCTGGCCGCCACCGCCAAGCTTGTGTGTAGAGTTTGACACAGGAAGCAGGCAAAGGCTGTTGAAGTAGTTGGTTTTCTATCACTGTCTGGTAGATGCGAGCAAGAACCAGAAGTAATTTCTGGTCTTATTAGTGCACGTTTAATTTCTTTACAGCACTAACAAGACGAACAGCCAAGGGTAAACGAGTGAATTGTTGTCTTTGTCTTGGCAATGCGCTCCTTGTAGACGTAGCAAGCTAAATCGACACACTGAACAAACAGCTAACGCTAGCTGGTTCGCTAAATTATGAAAATGTAATTAGCTAGCTCGTGCTAGCTGGCTAACGACAACGAAGACCCCCTGACATGTCAGCGGGGCAATTTGCTATCTAACTAACGATTTGTTGTCTTATAATGGCTTGGTGGCTACCAGTTGGGAATTCCACCTCTGCAATTTGCTCTTGCGTCTAATACTTAAAAAAACCCTATATAGCCAGTGAGCTAATTCTAGTTTACTGAAGTTGGCTGAAGTGATAGGTAAGCTTTGTGGTTAGCTTGCTATTTTGCTACGGTAGCTGTAGTTTAGCAATCTTAAGCTAACGAACTAGATGGGTATAAAATAAAACTTTACTTGGTAGTTCATATGGATGTGTTTTTATGTAATTGTTTTTTGAGTAGGGAACTGTGCAATGCAGATATTTGACTGCTTAAATAAGTTTTGCTTCTTGATAGTACCACCAGCCCACGAGCAAAACGAAAGTAATTGAAGACAGAAGCCCGTAGCACCTTGTCCCAAGTTTCACGAGGATCGTTTGAAAAATATGGTAAGAAAGATCAACATTTTATGCGTTAACATTAGTTCAAATTCATAATGTGTCGGAACACGCAATACAATTTCCAACTGTTTCTCGTGTTGTGGGCTGTTCTTTGAAAATGGTTCCAAAATAGTTTTAGACTTTTACTGCATAAAGTTACCTATTTAGAATGCTCTGCCTTTGTTCGCTTGTATTGTCACTTGCAGAACTGTCTACCCTGTTAGCTTGAGGGACGCAAGCGCATGGTCGAATTAATGCGTATGTTCTAATTAGTGCCTAATTACTAATTACAGTGAATAAGCAGGTCCTGTGCTACAGTGGGGCACATTTAAGGCAAGGTCAAGGAGTTCAGTGTGTCAGTGCGGCTGGTGCCTCAATTAGTTTGTGCCCCTGTGTGCTCGTGGGTGTGCTAGTGTTGGATCAGGTCTATATGGCTGCCTCCAGATGCATCTCTTAGGGTTATTTTGAGAGGTAGTCTGAGAGAGGGGTTTGTTGTTGGCTTACTGCATGGGGATTGAAGAACAATCTGTCAGATTTGAGGGGACATCTGTTCCCTCACAAACAGCATGCTTGTGTAACCCCCTCCTTGGGACCGTGAAAAGCAAAACCCTCACTCCTGAGATCTCAGCCTGTACAGTATAACAGGTGTCTCGCTGGTATTCATCTCCAGTCAAACTTGTTGTCTGTCTCTGGGTCTCAGCTGCTGTGATTTAACTGATCAGTAACTGCAGACTGCAGCCCAGAGCCAAAGCAGCTGTTGCTTGTGGTTCTGTGGTCTGTAGAGTTGAGGTGTGGGATTTGGTGTCTTGGAGAGGGAGGGGTGGGGGCATGCTTGTGAGGATTGTGTTTCTATGGTTATCATGGGAGATTTTGCAAAGCCCACTCTTGATTATACTGACACTCTCTGATACCTGAGTTATTCCAAACCTCTTCTGTAACAGTCAAATTTGGGTTTTCACATTGTTTCCATTTTAGAATTAGTACACAGAATTTGGGGGTATGTTTGAAAGTACACCAAACTCCTGCATAACTGACTGCAATGGGACTTCATTTTTCAAATTGTTAAAACGAATGTTCAAATACTTATTATAATTTGTGTGTAATTTCAGTGCCATGCTTTACTATAAGAACAAAATTAATACAATTTAAACCGCAAGATACATTTAAGAATTTTACAAGGGATTGGTTATAGAACAGATCACAAGGAGTAGGTTGATCAGTAAAGGTAGCCTAAATTCTGCAAACACAGACAGAACCCTATAGCCTAGGTATGGGTAGTTTGTATTTGGGTTATGTCATTATCTGACTATGCTTCAGTGGTGGAACACTGTTGGCTTCATCCTTAGGCTAAGTGGGCTTAAGTCAGGTTTCCATGGGCATGCAATAGTTTCCCCCAACTTACCAGGTGGCTACAGTTCACTAGTTGGCATAAGTGACTACTATTATCAGCACTAGCTGCTGTATACTTTGTGCTTGTTGTGTGAAGTCCCTGGCTCTTAGGCCAGTGTGTCAGGGAGGAGCATGCACGTCAGCTGTAGCACTTCCTGTTAGTTAGCATAGAGAGTATGGCATAGAAGTTACATGAGAGAAAAGGAAAAAAGGTGCAGTCTGGGAAACTTGTATACTGTATTTTTGAATTTAGGAAAATGTAGAGCAGGGATGTCAAATTCTAGTTTGTCACGCACAGTCTGTGCGTAATTTCAGTCATGGATTGGCTAGACTCCACACGCATGGATTACAACTTCAGAGTTGACTGCTGATTGAACAGAAAGCACAGAAACCTGCAGACGCCATGCTCTCCAGGACTTAAGCTGAGATCCCTGATCTGGATTATGAGGAGCTGTAAGAGCTTCTCTGATGTGTTGATTACAGGTAAAGTCAAGAGGTGGTTTCAGTTAACTACACAGTCAGTTCCAGTAATTAAATTATAATTCAGTTCATTTTCCAAAACAATTGTCAATTCTACATTCCTTTTCAATTCAGTTAATCTTCAAATTCACATCAATTTAGCAAGCTCCATTCCAGGTCAATATTCCTCCTACACATGCTCCTTCAATGCTTTTAAAAAATCCTATTAAATTATCTTAATTCAATTCACAGCAGAGTTGGGGTCAATTCTATTTCACATCAGATGGAAATGAACTGAAATTCGATTAATTGAAAAAATTCAAATGACCTGAATTGACTGAATTGTAATGGATTTGAACCCAACCCTGCTTCATCCTTTCTGGATTTACATCCTGAATTTATTCCCTTTTATTCTGATGTATTTCTGCTTCCATTCATTTATTTATTTATACAATTAAACTTTTTCACACAGTTTTATGTCCAGTGCTGTGGTCGTTTGTATTCCAGCATTCATTCCAGTTATTCAGTATAAGGGATTGGCGATTCCAAATTAAATTCCTGTTTAAAATGTCAAAATTCTAATTTAATTCCAATTCCAAAGACGCATGCACTTCCAGTTACAAAAAAATATTAAGCAAATTATTTAAGCATTGATAAATCCCAAAATTCTTAAGATTGGAATCGTTCCATAAATGTTTGTTTAAATGTGACTGCCCCTCCCGTGCTGCTCACTCCCCAGATCTTTGACATCGCTCACCATCATTTCCACTGAAGTGAAACAAAGGTCCATCGTTTCTTGAGCCACCATACAGGTTTTGAATGGTGTCTGGGTTGTTTTCTGGAACAACAGAAAGGAAAATCGCTTGTACTGAAATATACTGAGATTTTTGTGTAAAACTTGTTGAACATAGTGTTCTCTCGCAGCATATATGAGCTAAGTGTGATCTATGACACGCATCGCATATAATCGATGCACAGGAGTATGCTAATGACACCACTTGTATAGCTCTTTATAGTGGGTTATTTCCTGGCCCTGGTTGTGTTTAGCTGTCCTGTGTGCTCAGGGGATGCAGTCTCTCCCTCTCTCTCCTTCCCCTCCCCCCAGTGCAACCCATAGAAACATCTTAAAATCGTGTGAGTTACTCCCCCTTCATTGTGTTGCACTTGAAGGAAGCTTCCCCCCAGGCTGAGTGGTTCTGGTGGTCCCTACCCCTGCTTCCCCCCCCCCCCATCGCAAAGCAGAGTGTGGTAGTGACAGATGGAGGGGTCATGGTATGGGGTGTCCTATAGCTCAAAATTACAGCCCGCCCTATCTGTGCACCCCCCCCCCCCCCCCCCCCCCCCCCACCTGTATTGTTTCCCTGTCTGGGCCAGCTTTGTGGTGGGATCCGGCCAAGGCTCAGAATCACACATTCCAGGTCAGCGCCCTTCAGGATGGGTGGGGGGTGGGGGGAGGGGGGGTATTAGTGCTTGCGAAGTAGAGTGGATATATTCAGAATCTCTAACATTATCAGAAAGCAAGCCGCTCATTGTAACTGACAAATTATTCAATATGGGTTCATTCGGAAACTTGTGTATGTTGAGAGTGATGTTTATTTTTTTTTATCTTATAGAAAACATTATGATTGAATTGTAGTATATTATGTAATTGTAAACAATTCTGTCAAAGAATAGAGAATTTTATGTATTATTTTGCCCTACACAGGCCTTAAAATGCACCTTATTGATACTGGAATTCCATGAGCGTCACACTTGATCCCCTCCTCCACTCCCATCATTAGCTGTAGAATCATGGGCATGGGTTACATCTGTGCTTCAGTTTTGGGGGTGGATTAGCAGTTTGGAAGCAATTTGACATTTTGTGCACTCAGTCATGTTTTCAAGTGCCCATGTTAGCATCATACTGAAAGTACATCTTCACTGATAAAATGTTCAGACTATCACATAACGCACATTGCTGTGTCTGCTCTATGTCCTGTAGGTAATGATTCAGAAGGAAAGTAAGCTCTGAGATCCAGCTACCAAAGGGAATGAATTTTATTTGGACATGCAAGATTCTGCTTGTATTTGAGTTTCTGTATTGTATAAACTGTTGAAATGCCACCAATAACTTTAATGAAAATGTTGGAGAGTTCCCCAGATAAATATTTTGCATTGGCATATTTTGTATTTTGTATTGGCATACTTTTTTTTGTTCAAATGAACTCAGTCCCTTGACAATGATAACAGAATTAACACTTACTAACCCTTAGAATAACTGCATAATTCCTTTCCAGCAAATTCCTGTTAATCCCACCGCATAATTCCTGCATCCCTCAATGTGCCCTGGGTGTAAACTGGTGGTGGGCCGCAACACATGGATTAATGGGAAATGTATGCAGTTCGTTCATGATTGTCCTTCAATGTTCAAGAGAAGCCTTCAATCAATAGTCGAATGAAAAAGCAGTTGTTACATTATGCCAGTACCAACACCACAAAATGATCTTAGGGAACAATACACAGGGCAGAAGTGAATTGAATAAATAAATGAATAGATAAATAAGCTAAGTAAATTATAAGTGTATTAATACGAAGCTGGAGAATTGCCTCAATTATTTATTTTTTTGTCCTGGACCAGTACTTGCATACTGCCTGAAGTATCCGGTATACATCACTGGTCCGTAATACACATTACATGCTTCTCTGGTCCTTTCCTCAGGACACAGCACAGAGAAGCATGCCCATATAGTGCAGTCTGCATCCTGCGTGAGCAGGCCTTGAGGAAAATCTTTCTCTCTCTCTCACAGGCACGCACACACACATTTTTTGTATGCTTTTACATGCTTTTCCCAATTTGGTGCAGGATGAGCAGGGTTGTCATGTGTCCTTGCTTAGTTAGCCAGCTAGCTAAGTATTCAAATGAACATACATTCAGAGCGCTGCTTTATAATTTGAATTTGGCAGCCAGAGGAGCATATCAGGGTAGTGTTACTTTTATTGGGCTGGTTTTTGATAATAGCATAGCTCCTTTGCCACAGGATGATAAGCCAGCTCTTCTTTACGAGGCTTGTTTTTGCTTGTCTCCTGTATTCTCATCAAGACGGGACTCTGTTGGGCAACCATTTTAAAATCTTCTCAAGCTGAATCCGCTCATATACATTTTAATTATATAGTGAAAATACAAAATGGAGTTTCTTCATTGCATATGTATGCAGTCCCTTTGCTATGGCAAACCTAAATCAGTCAGTGTGCTAAAAATTTAATTCACACTGAAAACCAGCAATATCCCAGTCACTTGGCAAAAACTGGCTAGTGTTGCGCTGCACCTAGTGGTACACCAGTATGACCGTATCCTGTGAAATTGAAACAGTGCTGCAGTTAGAAATTAGAAGTAGTCCTGGACTATCATTAAGAAATTCTGCAGTGTGTTAGATGTTCACATTGCAAAAAAAAGCAGGCTAAATGACCCAAAACTAAATAATGTAACAGTGGAGCTGACGCAGTGTCCAATGTCATTTGGTGTCACTCTCCTCTTTAATTAAGACTGTGGGAAGGTGGTGGTGCACCAGCAGTGGCTATTATTAGCTAGGTTCAGTGCGGTGCACTGCTGTGTCTAAAGTGCCTGGGCAGAAAGGAGCAAGAGAACAACTTGCATTCACACTGATGTTGGGCATCTGGTTGCAGCATTAGTTTAAAAAACAAAAATTATGTTCACGAAGTAACATAAAATAGTTGTGTTTGGAGGTCATAAAAGTTTACACATACCTTTATGATTTACTGATGTTTATTCTGTATTCCTGCGCAATATCCGAAATACCAATACCTCGGTTTATCACTGACGTGCTATTGCCAGCTAAGGCTCGCTGCTATGAAGTGCTTATCATTTTCTGAAACTAATTTTTGTGTTACCATGTTAAGCTGCCGAGCAGTGCTCTTAGCTTTCATCTTTATTCTTCGGTCGTTTTAGGAACCCAGTCGTATGCGTGTTGTGAGTAGGCCCACATACAAATTGATGAAAACAGATTAAAGTATGATGGGTCTAAAATATGCATAAAAATGCATAACTCTGCTCAGTTGCAGTTTTGTTCTTTAAGAGGTAAACGGTATCATCTGTAATAATAAAAATGATAAAACTGTAGCGTGGTATATAGAAAATTGTGATAATGGGTCGCTTGATTGTCATGCCATAAAAATGTAGTATCATCCCATCCCTAGTTGCAGCGTTTCAGCATGAGAGTTCCAATGTAGTCTCACCTGGCTTCTCTTAAATGCCTTCTCTTAAACTATGGGATTTCATGTCCTGTCCCATCCCCCCGCAGGTAATGCTCTCTTTCTTTCCATTTGTATAAAGGGCTGTTTTGTGGAGTGGCTGGGATATTGTAGACCCCCCCCCCCCCTCTGCCATTTAACCCACAGCAGTGCCCCTAACCAGTGCTGTCCTTCCTTGCTCAGTTCACATTTGATGGGCTGGTATCTGGGTGGCCCTGTAGACCTGCCTCCTGCTCACTTCCTAATTATTGACACTTGTCAGTGCTCAGAGGCATATTCATTGGCCTGTCCTTATCTTTGCTGTCCAGCTTTAACCCTGAGGTGCTTTGGAAGCTCTTTGGTCTTCATAGTTGACTTTTTTCCTTGACACTTACAACCTGGCTGAGGGATCTTGCAAAGCCATTTTTTCATTTATTTTGCTGAAACTTGGTCTTAATGGACAGGCACTTGAGATCTTTGGTTTTTGTTTACTCCCTTTGAGAAATGTTGGGTGCCAGTTACATGTTTCATTAGAAAGATCCTGTGCTCACAGTCACACACACACACACACACACACAGCCTATTTCAGTTATTGCCATCCATACTTTTTTTGCAGTAGTACTGGGCTGTAGCTGACAGACCCAACTGGTTCCATGTGCAGTTAGTGCAGGAGCTTCCAGTCAGAGACCTGGAGTGTAGCAGCCACTTTGAACCTCTGCTAGTTCCCATATAGTTTCTCCTCCAAACAAAAGCCCATTATGGGGAGTGCAGCCAGGGGTTGGCTTGGGTGGGGGGGGGGGGGCGTCAGTGCTATTGATCTATTGAGTGGAGGTGTGTCTCTCTCTCTCTCTCTCTCTCTCTCTCTCTCTCTCTCTCTCTTGCTCCTGTCTCTTGCAGCCCTCGCAGGCTTACCAGCTGTCATGCTTTATGGCCTTCCTGGGGCCTTCGGCACGCACGGAAACAATGGCGCTCGATCTGTGGCGCGCGGTCGCTCGCACTGAGGCACACTCGCCCTCACAGGAAATGGGTTTTATAATCGCCGCTTCCCTTGAAGTTGGTGTGCTGGTGAGGTTTTGTGCTGGCCTCAGAGTGCCTTAGACTGGGCTGAACACAGGTTTGTGTGTGTGTGTGTGTGTGTGTGTATATACGTGTGTGTGTGTGTGTGTGTGTGTGTGTGTGTGCGCACACAACGTGATCAGTCTTGTAAAGGTTAGACTGAAACTGTCACAGTGAACCGCTGGAGGGCAGATCCTCTGCATCCGCACTCCATTGTAGCTGACCAACGCTTCCCCCACCCCACCCTCAGGAAAATAATGCTGTCTCTTTTAGTTGTGTGTATGTGTGCTATCCATTTGAGCTGTGTGTGTCGTGTGTTGTGGGGTGGAGTCCTCCAGTCTCATTTGGTCCTGCCTGTCAGTGAGCTGAATGAGGTTGCCGTGTTCCTGGATTGGGGGGCGGGGGCAGTGTGAGGGGGCGGGGCAGTGTGAGGGGATGGGGTGTGAGTCAGACTGAAGGAGCTCAGAGCTGCCCCTTTTCTCACGCCAGCCCTGGCTCAGACGGCTGGGCCTGCTTCATCCTCATCCCCACCACCACAGCCGGGACTGTGACTGCGGGCCACAGACCTGCCGAGGGTCGGGTACTGCGCGCGTGTGTGCAGCTTCCCCACACACCTGCTGCATGTTTGTGTGTCCCCTCAGGGGTCGTCGCTCTGAATTCTGAACTTCTGGAGGAAAGAGCTGCAGGCCTATGATGGCAAATGCTGTGAGTATAGAACCCAGAACCTACTGTTTTCACTAACTCTTTACCTCCCCACGCTGCATGCTACATCCACGTTGTGCTCCCCTGATCCACCATCTACCCCCACTCTACCCTCCACCCAATGTCTACCTCTCACTCTCTACCTCCCATCCAATGTCTGTCCCTCACTCTCTACCTCTCTTCCAGTCTCTTCTCTCCACTTACCACTCTTTCCCCCTCTGCTCGCAGGAGAAACACTGCGTGTCCTTTTATGCAAGCCTGACAACCTACACACTGTTAGAGATGTAATTTAATTGCCTAAAGTGCTTCACAGTCATCACTATAATGGCTTGCCACTGGCTGGCTGTGTACTGGACAGAAGTTACACTGTCCAAGACGAGTCATTGCTTGCGCACTTATTGGCTGTACTGAGGGACTGCTTGGCCATTACTGGTGAGAGAACCTTGTAGGTGGGCTCATCTTGTTCCAGAGAGTCTCTACATGCTGGAGATAATAACATGGTATATGGAGATAGAACCATGAGTTTTATCGCTTTAAAACGGTATATCATGTGACCAGATTGATTGAAAATTTCACCGTAACAAAACAGAATGAATGCAGATACCGGCCTGTGCTACTTAAGGGGTTAACACGGCACACAGTGACTGGGCTAAAACCTGCTCTCGTGTGTGCACTGCATGAGATTGAAACATAGTGTGCATGCCAGAGTGGTGGCTTAGCTTCTTTTCTTCATTCTCTTCAGCCATTGCTTATTTTACAGTTGTTGTAGAGCGATATCCCTTGTGCCTGTACTTTGCTGAAACTGATGCTTCTGCTGCGACCCGGTGGTTACACACAGGAAGCTCACTCTTTTCCGGATGCTCCGCCTCGTCCTCACCCTCTGCACCTGTCCCTCCTGTGTCTGCGCAGGGTGGAGCAGCCCCCCTCTGTGGAGACCTGAAGGCCTTCCTGACCACCAATCGCAACCTCACTAAGAGTAAGCCCCGCCCCTGGTGGCACGTTTCTTCCTGCAGCATTGGCACTGTGTCTCAGCTGGCCTGGTTCTCCAGCTGTGTGCCTGTGGTGTCTCAGTGGTGGAGCGTCTGGAGCAGTGCTGAGGCAGCGATGGGCTCGCAGTGCAGTGTGAGTGTGCTGAGGGGCACTGTGTGAGTGTTTTGGGTTGAGGCTAACTATAGAAATCACTCCTCACCTTCCTCAGCGAGCTTCTGTTACTCTGTCACAGTGTGCATTCTTGTGCGTGTGCGCGCATGTGAACATTCATGTTGCGCTGGTTACACTAATGAAAAAGTTTACTACAGCAATACAACACTAGTGCTAGGATAGCATTGGTTATATCAATTACATAGAACATATTTAAACCCAGTGGGCTGGTCTTGGGTCACCACTGTTTATATTTTCTTTTTTGCAACCAGTTTATTATTTGCTGTTTATATTCTATAAAATTCTTGTGCTCATGCAGAGGATAAATGCCTTTCGTAGCCCTGGTGCTGTAGAACTGATCACTATCACACTGAAATGGGTGGGCAGGTTACGGAGATCAGTGCTTGTGCCCGCTGTGTGAAAACAAGTCTGTTCAGGAGCCCCAGCTACTTTTTTCAGGAGTGCTTTGCCACTCTGGGATCAATCAGACCAAAGCAAGCTATCGCCCATCTGTCTGCCCCCCCCCCTCCCCCCTGGCCCTCAGAGTGTGGGTCTGAATGGCCGCGCTGTTAGGAGGCAGGAGGGCCAGACGGGCAGCGGCACGCACTGATCTCCAGCGTGCGCTCCGTGAATGGAGCCCCGGCACTCAGACTTTGTTTGGGTAAGCGGGTGGACTCTATCTGTGCTCGGCCGGCCATGCCTGGCAGGGTCTCATGTTTCCATTGAATGGTAACAAAGAGTGCGAGTGGGGTCTGTTCCCGTGCCGCAGGGACCCAACAGCATGCTGTCTGCACTCCAGGTAAAACTCTGCTTCCTCGCTCTCTCTCTCTCTCTCTCTCTCTCTCCCTCCCTCGCTCTCTCTCTCTCACTCTCTCTCTCTCTCTCCCCCCTCTGCTCTTTTCTGGGGTTAGCCTTTTGTCTCTGTGCTCAGTTGGTCTTTGGGGTGGGAATAGGGCAGGGGACTGGAAGTCGCTCTCTCTCGCCCTGTCACAGTGAAAGTTGTTGAGGCGCCACATGTGGGAGGGGGAGGGGTGCAGATGGGAGCTGGCTGCGGCTGCGAGCGCACCGTGGGAATGCGCAGGTAACCGCCGGGCTCTCTGCGTGGGAATCGCTTCGCTCCGTCTGCTCGCTCTGCTCGCTCTTCTTCAGCTGCCACGCGTTTTATCTGATGTGCGGCTTTTCCCTCAGCCTTTCAGTTGCCCAGCAGTGCCAGTGCTTGATAAGTATCGCGCCGCCGTCTGCGTCTGTGCTGCACAGTGAGCATGATTCACGAGAGGCGGGGTTTAAGAGCTGACGTTCTATCAATGAGTCCGGCTTTATGTGAGACGTGATTACTGTGAGCGATAGCTTTCCTGTATTACAGAGAGCAGGTGAAGTGGCAGTTTGTAAAACCTGATTGGTCGTGTGCATGTGTGCACATGGGCGTGTGTGTGTGTTTTTGTCTATACCTGTGTGTGTTCATGGGTGCCTGCGTGGGTGGATTCAGTGAAGGATTTTGGGGAAGTTGTGGATTTGGCGGAATGTGTGCAACAGGTGAAATAAAGGTGTTTGTGAGAAGGCCTGCTGTTTCATGGGAGGGGAAAGAGACTCTGAGCAGCCACAGTATAGACTTTGCTCAACTGCTACGGAACATTCTGTGGAAATAGTTCTGTTTAGCTGATCAAAGCCGGCTTCCTTCCACAGTTCATTTTTTGACTTTGCATTGTTTTTTTCACATTCAAGACTGTATTGTGCACTTATGTTGACTCACACCATCTGCAGAATACGGTTGTTGGATTTGAATTTTCTGTATGAATGTTATATGGATCTCAAGATTAGATTAGTAATATATCTGAACTCTGCGTTTTTGCCCAAGAACTATATGAAAACCTGCATCCATGCTAAGGGGATCTGTCATTTTCATTTGTGTAAACACATTTCAAATTAGCTAGCTAGCAAGTTTTCAAAAATTGTTTCCATTGTTGATCAAATTGTTTTTATGTAAAAGAAAATGTAAATGAAGAAAAAGAATACACGTATCCAGATGGGCAGTATATGGCCTTTTCAGTCTCGAATTGCATTGAGAAACTTCAGGTTATGCTTGTAAAGCTGTTGTGTAAGATTGACGACTGGGAGAGGAGTTCACAGCTAACCACAGTAGACTTGTTTGAATATCAGTTGAGGCTTTCATTCTTGGGGAAATTAGGTCCCTTTGCTGCAAGTTTTGTGAATAATTTGGCATAGATAAGTCTGAGCAGCACTAATTAGGCCAGTTGAATGAGCAAGCCTTTCTGTTTCAGACATTATACTGCACAACCCCCTGTAACAAGGGAGTAAAATGCTCTTTCATTGGAAATGATAGAACTGGCTTTTTTATTGCTCATTAACAAGTTTTAGGCTAATTCTGATCCTGCAAACAATTGATCATCTCTAGGTCCTGTCTATTATTTATAATCCTCATATCATAGTTTAGATGTGTCGAAGAATGAGCAGCGTTCAAGAATAGAGTTTGATTTTGGTACAAGGTGGATATTCCTCTACTTCTATTATAACTCCTGTGTGTGTGTATGTGTGCGGGTGCGTGTGTGTGCGGGTGTGTGTGTGTGTGTGTCCTAGGGCTGTCAAATAATATTCGAAGTTCGAAAACTATTCGAAAATCTTTTTTTGTTAAGTTCGAACCTAAATTTGAGCATTCCAATATTAGTTTTGGATCCGGCGTTTTGTAATTAACATAAATATAGCTTTCATTTCATGCGGCGAATCATGTTCATGCACGTAAAGTTCATTTCCTGTGCTAACGTTACTGGTCAGCTAACAATTTAGCTAAATAATGTTCCCATGGCAGGCTATGTTTCCTTTCTGTTGTGAAGATTTTGATAAAATTTAATGATGAAAGAAGTTAAACAAACTAAACAGAGTAAGTAATTTATGTTGTTTTAGGCAGGTATTAGCCGTTTAAATAGTTTTTATGTTCAGAAATAAACAGGATTTCCTATAAACAATCATTTCCCTATTATTGTGATTAAATAAATAAATGCCGAGTTGTGGCAAATTACATCCACGAGAAAGTGCTTTATTCATTTGCGCATTAGGCTATAGAAACTGCAGGGGGCTCATTTATAAAATGAACTTGCGTGCATACGTCAAGTGAAGACCTGACGTCCAGCCACAACCATTTCCATGGTCAAATCGAGTCATGTTGAAATTTTATAAATCACCACTTTGACGTGATTTTCTACGCACGCGCCACACAGTTTATCTAAAATACGTTTTATAAATGAGGCTCCAGATGTAGTAACCTAGTATGAAAGTTCACCGATGTCCTCTGTTCTACTGCCCGCATGTGGAAAATAACGCGCAGGCCAGTTTAGAGGGAGCATCACATGCATACTGCGCCCGGCAATGAACAGCTTATTTTTTGTGAATCATAGGCAAATGATATTCGAATATATTCGAACGATAACTAATTACAAAAGCTAATATTTGAACTCAATTTCATGGCACTTTTGACAGCCTTAGTGTGTCTGCGTGTATGTGTATGTGTGCGGGTGCAGGTGTGTGTGTGTGTGTATGTGTAGGTGTAGGTGTGAGGGTGTGTGTGGGTGTGTGGGTGTGTGTATGTGTGCGGGTGTGTGTGTGTGTAGGTGTGTGGGTGTGTGTGTGTATGTGTGCGGGTGTGTGTGTGTGTGTGTGTCTCTGCGTGTGTGTGTGTGTGTGTGTGTGTGTGTGTGTCTCTGCGTGTGTGTGTGTCTGTGTGTGTGTGTGTGTGTGTGTGTATCTCTGCGTGTGTGTGTGTGTGTGTGTGTGTGTGTGTGGCCGCAGTGCTGCTCAGCTGTATTCTAATGAAGCTGGCTCATTGTTGGCTCTTGTGGAAACGGAGGCATTCCAGAGAGGCCCTGCAGAAGAATGGTGTGCAGGCAGAGTCATCCAGGGCCAGACCTCACCGAGCAGCTCTGCCCACGTCCTGCTCTCACACAGGGAGCCAGTCTGCAGGGTTTATACTAACAGACACATTCCACTGCGGGTTGCGCTGTCTTCTGCTCCATGCCCACTGTCACCTAGTGATTCTTACCTCTTCTGCATGGTTAAGCAGCTCGGCATGATGTCTGTCTGTTCACTGAGGTGCTTTTGCCTCTGCAGGGTAAGAGTCCATTAAGCAGCCTCATGGATAAATGCGCAGGTCTGCCCCCCAAAATGTCCTGAGCAGGGCTGTGTGACGGTGCCACAGCAGCAGCTGTGAAATACAGAGCAGTAGTTTCAGGGGAGCTTTGATTTGGGAGACGTGTGAGAGGCCCTCCCTCCAGCCTGCCCACACACTCTTCTCCGTTAGGAATAATGGGGCCTGTGCCAGCCCAGCACAGACATCCTCTTCATGCTAAAGGGTGCAGTTTGCGTGAGTGATGCGTTGGTGTGGGGTCCAGCGTGCGCACATGTTTGCGTGGGAGTTTCCCGCCTCCCCGTTGACCCCGGGCAGCTGGTCTGAGATCAGCCAGGAGAGGGTTTTCCATGGCTGTTTCGGCTGAGTGCCTCAGCACAGCTGATCTGAGATCAGGCAGGGGGAACCTCTGAGCTGGTGCTAAATGCTTAGATCCCTTTCCCTAAATGCCAGATTCTGCCCATTATCTTTTGTTTCGGAGGTCCTTAGAGAGCCCGCTGTAGTCTGACAGATTAGCCCCCAGTAAAAGGGACTGCCATCCTCCTAACCCTCACCCCATGAAGAGAGGTATGGCAATAGGAGGGTGAGGGAGAGAGAAAGAGAGAGAGACAAATACTGAGCATTTGCATTTCCATTCAGATGAAAATGTTGAGGAAGTGATTGTGTGGAACCCAGTCAAACACGCGGGTCTCTGTCTCTGCTGTGACCTCGTCTGGACGGTGCGGTGTGCGGTGGGGGGTGGGGGATGTTAGCACTGCTATGCACTCTGCAGATGAGGTCATCCTGCTTAAACAGGAAGGACTGCGAATTACGCCTCAACATAATCTGACATGTTTACTCTCCTCCTCTTTGGTTTTGCAGGCAATATTTCCATGGTAACGCCATCGAACTTCAATCCAGCGAAGATCACCTTAGGGCCTGTTAGTGTGAATGTGGGCCCATCAATGGTAAGACCCCCTCCCCCCCATGTTGGGCTGATAACCTGTGTGGATCAAATGAGCATTAATATTTCTGATATGAGCTGTCAATCAGCAGGGTGATATGGTTACATTTGTGGAGGGTGGAAGGGGGTGGGGCGATGGAATGATTGACAGCGCAAACATTTTATTTAAGTCAGAATTACTGTAAGGTTGCATCCTTTGGTTCCTGTGTCAACCCCCAGCCCCCAGGTCTGCTCAACCATGCATACGCGCACGCACACACACGCACGCATGCGCACACACACACACTCACACGCGCACACACACACACACACACACTCACACACGCATGCATAGTTTCTCTCTGGGGCATCTTTCTCTGTGCGCTGGGCGTTACGCTCTGTCAAGCGCACTCCCTACTTTGCCGAAAATAGAGCCGCGTGCGTCACAGGGGCCATCCGTGTGTGACGGGCTTTTCTGAGCTCTCCTATAGGAGGGGAGGATAGACTGTTTCATTCAGCCGATGCGTCCTGTGAGTGCGTGCGTGCGTGCGTGCGTGCGTGTGTGCATGCGTGTGTGTGTGTGTCTGTGTGTGTCTGTGTGTGTGTGTGTGTGTGTGTGTGTGTGTGTGTGTGTGTGTGTGTGTGTGCGTGCGTGCGTGCGTGCGTGTGTGTCTGTGTGTGTGTGTGTGTGTGTGTGTGTGTGCAGGGGGACGCCGTGCAGACTGGACAGATGCTTAATTCTGCAGTTTGCGTGGGGTGCACTTCTGCCAAAGCGACCCCCTGCCTTGCTTTCCGTCGGTCTGCAGGGTCATCATAGGGATCGGTGGCAGTTCTGGCGGGGGCCAGCAGGTGGCAGCAGAGGATCAGTGCAGGCACTGGAGGGCGTCCTGGTGTGCAGAATTTCCCATCAAACGCAGGTTACGGGAGGGCACAGGGCCTTCCCCAGCCCCCTCCTTTGCAGCGAGGGAGGGGGTGGCCCGTGTGGGACCCCACAGCCTCGTTTAGGGGGAACAGACCCTCGCTGTGTCGCTGTGCCCCTCTTAATGAGCTCATTAGACGCCCTGTGACAAACAGAAGCTCGTTAGAAGCCTGAGCGCTTGTTATGAACTTGGGTGACTCTGCGCGAGGAGTGAAGGCCCCGCCTCCTCCCCGTCGGCCGTGTCACTCATCATTAGAGCCCCACCCCACCGTGTTCCCTCACACAGGCTGGTGACTGAGGGAGGGTGTGGGGGCACCTTGTGTACAGGCACATCAAGGTGATGGACGCGCTGTCACTCGGGGATGCTGATAGTGAAACTTGTGTTGTCCAGAAAGGTCAGAGTGAGTCAGTGTCGAGATGTATGGAGACAGGCTTTTTCAGTAGAGAATCAACACAGTGAAGGGCAGGCCTTTCTCAGTGGATAGATGGTCATTTGGGGGAACCTGAACTATTAACGAAGAGGCATCATTTCCCATTGACTCTTAGTGCTTTTGTGTAGTAATAAGCTGTGTAACTGCTCTGCCTGGTAGTTACATACAGGCTGTTATTTCCAGCTCATCTCTGTGGTCTGTGCTGCTTGTTTGCCAGTAAATGGCAGTGATGGAGCCCTCCTGTATAGGAGTGGCCCTCTGGAAGGACAGACAGGGCCCTGCACGCTAACCCTGCGCTGGTCTGATGGCGCTTATCATCCTGCTACTCTGCCCTGGCAGATCACGGCTTCTCCTGCAGTTTGTCCTGTTATTAAACAGATTTCTGTCTGATAATCCACCTGCCTGCCCCTCGGCCACTTTAAACACAGACCTGTGTGCTCAACAGCGCCGCCCTGCTGCTTATTTCCCCACTACTGTGATGGGGCCATAAGCTGAATTCAACATTATCCAGGAAAAACCCAGCTAGCTTGTTTATACGCCATAGCAAGGGCTATGCTTGAGGTCGATATATAACTGTCCAGCTTCTGATAAATGATTGTGATTTTCGACCTTGGCCGAGCAGACTTTGGCTAATGTTTAAGAAAGGCCACCAGTCCTGCCAGCAGCCGTTGTAGTGTAGTGGCATAGTAGGATTCTGGCCCGGACAAGTAGACTGAAGTGAAGCAGAGCCAAAATATTCATCAGTGAATTCACTGACAGACTTTATCTAAAGGCTTGCTAGAGTGAGAACAGTACACAGGTGACCAAGTCCTTGTTCTTTGTCACTTCCAGCTTTCTCTCCCGCTCTCTTACCTTATCCCTCCCCCCACCACCTCCTCGCTCTTCCCACAGATCATCAGCACACCTCAGCGAGTTCCAAACTCAGGGAGCGTTCTTGTGGGGAGTCCCTTCACCCACACGCCCACCATGGTGGCCCAGGGCCGCCCACCTCAGGTTTCAGAGTGGACTCCCGGGTAAGCTGCCCAAATCTCACCCTGTCTCCCTGTGCCCTCTTACCCCAAATCTCACCCTGTCTCCCTGTGCCCTCTTACCCCAAATCTCACCCCTTCTCCCTGTGCCCTCTTACCCCAAATCTCACCCTGTCTCCCTGTGCCCTCTTACCCCAAATCTCACCCTGTCTCCCTGTGCCCTCTTACCCCAAATCTCACCCTGTCTCCCTGTGCCCTCTTACCCCAAATCTCACCCTGTCTCCCTGTGCCCTCTTACCCCAGATCTCACCCTGTCTCCCTGTGCCCTCTTACCCCAAATCTCACCCTGTCCCCCTGTGCCCTCTTACCCCAAATCTCACCCCTTCTCCCTGTGCCCTCTTACTCCAAATCTCACCCTGTCTCCCTGTGCCCTCTTACCCCAAATCTCACCCCGTCCCCCTGTGCCCTCTTACCCCAAATCTCACCCCGTCTCCCTGTGCCCTCTTACCCCAAATCTCACCCTGTCTCCCTGTGCCCTCTTACCCCAAATCTCACCCCTTCTCCCTGTGCCCTCTTACCCCAAATCTCACCCTGTCTCCCTGTGCCCTCTTACCCCAAATCTCACCCTGTCTCCCTGTGCCCTCTTACCCCAAATCTCACCCTGTCTCCCTGTGCCCTCTTACCCCAAATCTCACCCTGTCTCCCTGTGCCCTCTTACCCCAAATCTCACCCCGTCCCCCTGTGCCCTCTTACCCCAAATCTCACCCTGTCTCCCTGTGCCCTCTTACCGCAAATCTCACCCTGTCTCCCTGTGCCCTCTTACCCCAAATCTCACCCTGTCTCCCTGTGCCCTCTTACCCCAAATCTCATCCCTGTCTCCCTGTGCCCTCTTACCCCAGATCTCACCCTGTCTCCCTGTGCCCTCTTACCCCAAATCTCACCCCTTCTCCCTGTGCCCTCTTACCCCAAATCTCACCCTGTCTCCCTGTGCCCTCTTACCCCAAATCTCACCCTGTCTCCCTGTGCCCTCTTACCCCAAATCTCACCCCTTCTCCCTGTGCCCTCTTACCCCAAATCTCACCCTGTCTCCCTATGCCCTCTTACCCCAAATCTCACCCCGTCCCCCTGTGCCCTCTTACCCCAAATCTCACCCTGTCTCCCTGTGCCCTCTTACTCCAAATCTCACCCTGTCTCCCTGTGCCCTCTTACCCCAAATCTCACCCTGTCTCCCTGTGCCCTCTTACCCCAAATCTCACCCTGTCTCCCTGTGCCCTCTTACCCCAAATCTCACCCTGTCTCCCTGTGCCCTCTTACCCCAAATCTCACCCCTTCTCCCTGTGCCCTCTTACCCCAAATCTCACCCTGTCTCCCTGTGCCCTCTTACTCCAAATCTCACCCTGTCTCCCTGTGCCCTCTTACCCCAAATCTCACCCTGTCTCCCTGTGCCCTCTTACCCCAAATCTCACCCTGTCTCCCTGTGCCCTCTTACCCCAAATCTCACCCTGTCTCCCTGTGCCCTCTTACCCCAAATCTCACCCCTTCTCCCTGTGCCCTCTTACCCCAAATCTCACCCTGTCTCCCTGTGCCCTCTTACCCCAAATCTCACCCTGTCTCCCTGTGCCCTCTTACCCCAAATCTCACCCTGTCTCCCTGTGCCCTCTTACCCCAAATCTCACCCTGTCTCCCTGTGCCCTCTTACCCCAAATCTCACCCTGTCTCCCTGTGCCCTCTTACCCCAAATCTCACCCTGTCTCCCTGTGCCCTCTTACCCCAAATCTCACCCTGTCTCCCTGTGCCCTCTTTGTTTTTTTCAGTGCCAAGCGTACTCACGATTTCATAGAGTCATATTTCTCTGACCGGTGAGTGTTCATTCATGCCTCCATTACATTATTACACAAGCTCGCCTGCACACACACGCACAGACAAGCTTGCACGTGCACGCGTCCACACAGGAAAATCATGGGTGGAACCTTTAGTTTTGTTTAACAAATTGTCTCTAATAAAATGGATTCAAAAGATAATGGTCTCTTCTCCTTTTCCCAGGGACACGCTCTGTGCAGGTGACTCATCCAGGTAACTGAAATTACTTCTTACCTGAGGAGTATCTTTCCACTGTCAGGAATCTATGGAAAATTAGGGGTAGACAGAAACCCAGTTTACATGCACCTGTTAAGCCACTCACACTCTAACATTCAAATATTCCTTCAAAGCTGCCGATCTGTTCATTTCCCTCTGTCTGTCTCTGGCAGACATGGTTTGTGTGTGAGAGTCACAGTTTGTGTGTGACGGTCAAAGTTTGTGTGAGAGTCATAGTTTGTGCGTTATCATCATACTTTGTGTGTGTGAGTCATGGTTTGTGTGTGAGAGTCATGGTTTGTGTGTGACAGTCGTAGTTTGCGTGTGAGTCACAGTTTGCGTGTGAGAGTCACAGTAGGGACAGTAAGTAAAGAACAGAAATACTGAGGCAGCTAACTGCACAGTTGCAGCTCCTCTCTCTGTAGTATCTGTGCTGCACTTTATCTCTGTGCTATCCGACTGCTGACCAGCATGATCATGCAGGCGAGTGTTGGGAAATGGGCTCAATGGCTGTAACACAGAAATGCGTATGCATGCAGTGAACGTATCTGCCACTGCGCAGCTGGACCTGGTGAGCAGGTGGTTTAGGAGATGTAAGTGAGTACGCTGATGTGTACTAGTCTGGGTGAATGTAAATGTGCTGCTCTAGTTTGATAGACAGGTTGGGATGATTCAGTAGATGAGGGTGGATACGTAAGTGAATTTGCTTACAGGGGTGTAGGGGTGGATGGGCAGGTTTCATTTCTTTTATTTGACCTTTATTTCACCAGGATAGACTCATTGAGATTAAAAATCTCTTTTTCCAAGAGCAGCCTGTCCTAGACGAGCAGCAACACATAAATTACACAAAATTAGAGACAGTCAGCATATCTCAAAATACAGCAGTGAGGTTTGAGATGTAGGGGGTGACTGTGCTACCCAGATGTTCAGGATTAGCAGGTAAATGTTGAAGCTGAGGGATTCGTTTGGATGTGGAGGTGCAGCTGTATGTGGCTGCAGAAACACAAGCTTGGTGGCAGTAGGAATGGAGAAGGATGCACGGTCGGGCGTAGGCGAATGTGCAGGTTTAGGTGGACGCAGCTGCAGGTGAAGGCAGCGCACTTGCTCCTGGGGCCGAGGAGGATTGTGGGTAATGAAATATTGAAGCCCCGAGAGGCTTCCTGTTTCCTGCCTGCGCGGTGCCCGGAGTAAATAATTCAGCGGCGACTCCGAGCGGCGGCGTCTGGCAGACTAATGAAGGCAGCGGACCTTTCGCTTTGTGTCCCCCTCCCCCTCCTCCGTGCTCACTGTCCCCCCCCCCCCGTGGTTCTCTCCTCCCCTCTGTCCTGAGAGACAGCGCGCTGCCATTTCCTGTGTTAAGGTCAGGGAGTGATGCTCCCCTGACAGCTCCAGCACAGGGAGACTCTCACTGCTGGGCGGGGGGGTGGGGGGGGGGGGGGGCGAGGGGGGCGGGGGGGCAGGCGGTGGGCGAGGGGGGGGCGAGGGGGGCGGGGGGGCGAGGGGCGGGCGAGGGGGAAGGGGGGGCAGGTGGGGGGCGAGGGGGGGTCCCCGGCCTCACGCAGCGGGACAGACTTTGACCTTCAGGCCCGTGACCGGCTCCTCAAGGTGCCTCAGATGATGAGTCTGGCTGCTGTGGAGCAGAGCATTGTGGGAAGGCGGTCGGCGTGCTGGTGGGGCAGGGAGCAGCTTGCTGGCGCAGGGCCCGGTTTGAGCACACGCGAGTAACCGCGCTGTAGCGTAGCGTAGCGCGTGTGTCTGAGCGCGCGCCCGTCTCAGCCTGTGTGTTTTAGTGGGGCGTAGTGGGAGTGTGTGTGAATGTGGGCTTCAGTGTTCTGTGAGTGATTGCTGCTCTTCTCTGGTCCTGCTCCCCTCCCCCTCTCTCTCCCGCCCCCCCCCCCCCCCCCCCCCCCCCCCCCCGCCATGGCTATTTTGATGCCTGCTCTCCCTCATTATTCCCAAATTTCCCAAGCTGAGAGTCTGGAACTAATCTCCCCTGACAACTGGAACCCAAAGTGCCACCGCATAGCACAGCCCCCACCCGCAGTCCCTCTCCTGACAACCCCGCCCCCCCGCTCCCCACCCGCAGCCTATCTCCTGATAGCTCCCTAACCCCCCCCCCCCCCCCCCACCCCACCCGCAGTCCCTCTCCTGACAACCCCGCCCCCCCGCTCCACACCCGCAGTCTATCTCCTGATAGCTCCCTAACCCCCCCCCCCACCCCCCCCCACCCGCAGTCTCTCTCCTGATGCCCCCCCCCCCCACAGTCTCTCTCCTGTCGAGCCCCCCCCCCCACCCACAGTCTCTCTCCTGATGCCCCCCCCCTCCTCACAGTCTCTCTCCTGTCGAGCCCCCCCCCCTCACAGTCTCTCTCCTGTCGAGCCCCCCCTCCTCACAGTCTCTCTCCTGTCGAGCCCCCCCCCCCCTCACAGTCCCTCTCCTGTCGAGCCCCCCCCCCCCTCACAGTCCCTCTCCTGTCGAGCCCCCCCCCCATACTCTGCTGCAGTGTGCAGGCCGATGCTTGGAGCAGTGCTTACGTAACTCCACTCTGCAGTGCTTTCATTAATATTACAGAGAGGCAGACCCTGCTCTGCGTCACTACATGAGCATTACACAGGGAGACCGTGTGTGCACTGCGTGTGCGTGTGTGTGTGTGTGTACTCTGTGTGTGTGCGTGTGTACACTGTGTGCGTTTGTGTGGGTTTGAGTGATTGAGAGCTGTCTGTGTTTGTGTGAGAAGAGTGTAGGATCAGGTTTCAGATTGACTGGTCCTTTCCTCAGAGCACAGAGAAGCATGGCCATATAATGCAGTCTGTGAATCCTGTGAGAGAAGGACTTGAGGAAAATCTCTCTCTCTCTCACACACACACACACTTGAGCTCTCTCTCTCTCTCTCACACACACACACTTGAGCTCTCTCTCTCTCTCTGTCTCATCCCTTTTCTCTCTCTCTCTCACGTGAGGTCTCTCTCTTCCCTCCCTCTCCCTCCCTCAGTGAATCTTCTTTATGTATTGACGTCTTGTGGGCGTGATGCGCTTTATAGCAGGAAGTGCAGTGGAGGCAGGTGGGTGGAGGGAACTGCAGGAGTTACCATGGTGCTGCTTTTCACATGCACAGGAGAGCTATCCTGAGAAGCGGGCCAGGCCAGGGATGAGAAACGCGCCGCGCTGCTTATTCTGGTGCTGGCGTCACATACTCACAGATAACGTGTGAAAGTAGATGCAAACTCTGCTGATTCTAGTTTAAGTCTTATAGCACATCAGTGATGAAGCTGACAGTGGTGCTGTGTGTAAATGTTGAAGTGAGTTATTGGTTAGTGTTGACGGGCTTGTATTAGTGTTGAGTGTTTTGCCAGTGTAGGTGCTGAAGCCCTATGTTAAAAGACCGGAACCAGTGCTGGCTTTGTGCTAGTCTCGTCAGTGCCAGATGTCACGTGTGTGTGCGCGCGCGTGTGTGTGCGCGTGTGCGTGTTTGTGTGTGTGTACTCGTGTGTGTGTGTGTGTGTGTGTGTGTGTGTGTGTCTGCATTTGCATGCGTGCGTGTGTGTGTGTACTTGTGCGTGTGTGTGTGTGTGTGTGCGTGTGCATGCGTGCGTGTGTGTGTGTGTACTTGTGCGTGTGTGTGTACGTGCGTGTGTGTGTACTTGTGCGTGCGTGTGTGTGTACTTGTGCGTGTGCGTACGTGTGTGCGTGCGCGTGTGTGTGTGTGTGTGTGTACTTGTACGTGTGTGTGTGTGCGCTCGTGTGTGTGTGCGTGCGTGCGTGTGTGTGTACTTGTGCGTGCGTGTGTGTGTACTTGTGCGTGTGTGTGTGCGCTCGTGTGTGTGTGTGTACTTGTGTGTGTGTGTGCGTGTGTGTGTGTGTGTGTGTACGTGTGTGTGTACTTGTGTGTGTGCGTGCGTGTGTGTATATGGCTGTTGCAGCTTTGTGCTGAGGCGGCGTGCTCTCTCTCTCTCTCCTGTGCAGTAAAAGGCTGAAGAAGGGGGATAAGAATGGAAAGGGGCTGAGGCACTTCTCCATGAAGGTGTGTGAGAAGGTGCAGCAGAAAGGCACCACCTCCTACAACGAGGTGGCCGACGAGCTGGTGGCCGAGTTCGCCAACTCCAGCAGCCTGATGGCCGCTGACTCGGTAAGTCCTGTAACGGGGGCGGGTCAGAGGGCAAGGGGAGTGGTTTAAACTCACAGTGCAGAAGCACACCTCCCTGAGGAGCTGCAGTACCCCTGACTCCTGCTGTAAGTGCCTGCGGTCCCTGGTAGACCCTGTTTAGGTTTTTTTTACATATTCTTCAAACAAATTTTGTCTGCAGATGAAAGGTATGGCTAGCCATTTTACATCAAGGCAAAACTTTATATGTGAAAGTACTGCAGTTTCTTTAGCATTTCTTTATGGGAAAATTTTACATTTGGAGAGAATATCTCTACATTGAAGTTGCTAATGTACAGTGCTCATGGTCTGTTCTTCTCAGTTGCATTGTAAACTAGTATTTATCAGGACATTTTACTATAGCAGTGAGAAACCCTTGCTGCTTAATGGCTGCAAAAAAAACAGAACAATCTGTTTTATGATCCTATGTACCAAACCCAGTTCCGCTCCCCCTTCCATTTGGCCACTTCCTTCCCTTACCGCCAGTGTCATCCCCCTGCGAGGTCCCCCAGAGGAGCGGCGGTGGCGTGGGCCATGGGGCTCGGGCTGTGCCCTCTGCAGAGCCAGAGTCGAGCGCTGTCAGAGCCGCGCGCCGCGCGAGCCCGGGTCGGCACGCGGCGAATGCTTTCCCTTACTGTTTCTGACAGGAGTACTGCAGCTGCCTGCCAGAGAGCTAATCTGCTTACTCCCAGAGGGAAGTTTAAATTATAATTAAAAAAAGATTTGGGACGGTTGAAGACGGTGCCACGGGGGAGGTCATTAACGAGACGGTCGCTCCCCCGTCGCCTGCGTCCGTGCGCGTTTGTGTGCGCGGAGACGCGTGTTTATCTCCGCTCGCGCTCCTCCAGCAGGTGTACGACCAGAAGAACATCCGGCGGCGCGTCTACGACGCCCTCAACGTGCTGATGGCCATGAACATCATCTCCAAGGAGAGGAAGGAGATCCGGTGGATCGGCCTGCCCACCAACTCGGCCCAGGAGTGTCAGAACCTCGAGGTGGGGCCCCAGAACACCTCAGAACCACTGCCACCCGGGCTCTGACCTGAACCAGTAGTACAGCCGTATCCAAAATCAGTACTAAACAAGTAACAGTGCTGTTCCTACTCCAGTAACTAAGTCAATGCCAAACCTCAATTAGTGGAAATAGTGCTTTTTTTGAGGAGAGTATACAGTCTGCAATCCTTATGTGTTTTTCACTTGATTGGGATGGGGAAAGTAGAGAGGGTTACAGATAGGGATGGGATCTCGGTACAGAATGTAATGGCTGGGAATTGAACCCCTGTCTCTGAAGGTTCACTCTATTTATTCTCTGAACCCTGGGGCAGCTGGAGAAACAGAAGCGCATGGAGAGGATCAGACAGAAGAGAGCCCAGCTACAGGAGCTCATACTACAGGTAGTGTGTGTGTGCATGTGCACCGTGTGTGTGTGTGTGCATCTGCGTACATGCAGACACATTTGTTTGTCTGTGTGTTTGTCCGTGCCTCTGTCTGTCTGTCTGTCTGTCTGCCTGCTCTGAGCTGGGCTGTGGTCTGCAGTGGCAGGTTAGCTCAGTGCAGTGGATAGACCTGATTAGCACGTGACATGAGATGCTTCATCCCACCAACCCCTTTACCCCAGCAATCCCGCTAATGGATTAAATTAGCTCTCTAACGTACAGCCCCAGATAGTAAAACCTGAATTTATGCTCCACAGATTTACGCCAAATGCCTTTCATGCAAATGCAATTTAACTTTGTGTGTTTGCATTAATTCTGATTGGGGGGATAAAATGATAATTTACCAGTTCGCTGTTCTCTGTGCCTGGCCCTGCCACGGCCTGCTGGGAATTCCGAAGACCGTGAAATGGGGCTCTTCTGTAAGACAGTTGAGTATTGCAGTTTGCTCACCTAATAAATGAAAAGGCTGGCTCTCTGGGCTGCTGGGTGGCGCATCCTGTTAAGGGGCTGTTCCAGTGGGTGGGTGGACCCCAGCGCTTGGTGTGGAATCTGGAAAGTGGCGGTGGCAGCTGTGGCCGGCAGCCCCCACAGGGCGACGCGGTGCCCGCTGTAGCGTGTTCCAGGGAGGGAGGGTTTCAGTTGGCCGGGGTGCCGATAACGATGGTCGCATGGACCACCAGCGACCCCCTCTGGCCGATCGGGAGCTCCCGGTCCGCCTGTTCATCTGCAAGCGAAAGCCTGCGCGACCCCCCGATCGCGAACGGGCAAAAAAAAGAAGTGGCGTGACATCACGAGCTTCGACGAGCAGAGCACGCGCTTGCTGTTGATGTCACAAATGCGGGATCGGGTATTCCAAATAGGGAGGAAAATGGGACGACTAGAATTGAAACACCTCTACCTCCCCCCCCCTCAAAGAAAACAGTTAAATTACAAGCAGCATTCCGCAGTTTGGCAGAAAGATGGACTCCATGGCTTAGCGCCCAGTCTGGAGGTGATTGCTTTTGTTTTTGCACTGTTGCAGTTTCAGTGATTTAGGCAGTGCTCAGAAGTCCGTTTCAGTAATGGGCCATGCTGGTCAGCACTGCCTGTATTTCACTGCTATAAGTGACATTCACCTTTCATCCATCCTCCTATCTTCTCCAGGCCAGAGTTATATAGGGCTGTTGATTTTGCTAAGTTCAGTTTTAATATTAAACTGTCATCCAGATAGCAGTAGCACAATTTCATGTTGCTTGATTACCTGGCGAAGGGGAAGAGTATAGATCATAAAACGATTGGTCCGAGTGAAGAGCTTCGTGGGACTTTACAGGTTACAGCACTTGGCTCTGATCTGGACTCTAAAGATGACATACTGCTTCTGATGGTGCCCTATTAGAACTGTGCCACTGAGAGCTGTGAATTCTCCTAGCTGATGTATGAGTCTGATCTCCAAGAGAAGCCACGCTAAAGGTCTAGAAGACTTAGGGCACCCGGAGTAATTGGCCATCAGTGTCATTTACAGCCATTAACCGAGCAGCCTCAATTCTGTGATTGGCTCTCAAACCTGACCATTAACTGAGGAGTTTCAGTTCTGCTCTCAAACCTGACCATAAAACCCAGTCCAGCCAGTTGGGACTGAAGCTGATGGTGCTTGTTCAGATTTAAACCCAGTTAGCATATCGTAAGCATTTTTATGGTTTCATATGTGTGCATGTGTGTTTGTGCACAAACTGCATTCCTAATTTCTGTTCCTTTTCTTACGGCGCTGCTCAGCAAATCGCCTTCAAGAGCCTGGTCCAGCGGAATCAGGCCAGCGAGGCGTCCTCCCAGGCCCCGCCTCCTCCCGGCTCCGTAATCCAGCTGCCCTTCATCATTCTCAACACCAGCGTTCGCACCGTCATCGACTGCTCCATCTCCAACGACAAGTGGGTGCCCCCCCCCCGCCCGCGCGTCAGCCACACCACTGCAGAGCAGCAGTGGTACACACTGTACATGATGGAACTCTGGGCTGGTTCTTGATGAATAGGCAGCTGTGCTCTAAGCGCGGGGTCTGTGATGTCTTTGGTGAACAGCAGTGTTGGTGTGGGTGCTCAGCTGCCCCCCTGCCCTTGCCCTGTGTTTGAGTGTCGCGTGATTCCTGGCAGGTGCGAGTACCTCTTCAACTTTGACAACACCTTTGAGATCCACGACGACATCGAGATCCTGAAGCGCATGGGCATGTCCCTGGGCCTGGAGAACGGGAAGTGCTCCCCAGAGAACCTCCGTGTGGCGAAGTCCCTCGTCCCCAAGTCCCTGGAGACCTATGTCACAGGTGAGACCTCCTCCAGCACACACCACACACACACACACACACACACACACACACACACACACACCACACACACACACACACACACGCACACCACACACACCACACACACACACACACACACACACACACACGCACACCACACACACACACACCACACACACGTACACACACCACACACACGTACACACACACACACACACACATACACACACACACACACACACACACACACACACACACTCTGGGCATTATGCAGCCAGACTGTTCAGCTCACCTATTAGGGAATAGCTGGTAGTTGCTTTGGTTTTGAGGGCATTACGTCATTGGCATGAATGTGGTTGTAGTTTTCAGGACTCCCCTGCATATGAAGCAGAGAAATCCCTTTGAAAACTCTGTGTTAATAGTTGTGAAAAGCAAAAGGTTGTCTAGGTAATATGGAAGACCCAGTTGAGACACTGGGTTTGAACTGCTGTCCTCCTCTTCTTCTCCATTCAGGTATGGCCTCTGGCTCCACCCACACCAGGTACGTGCTTTCATCTCACTGTTACAGTAACACCAAGCGCTAACGTAACTGGTAGCGCCATAGCAACACTACAGTCATGACTTTGTACCATGACCACAGTAATAGAGTGACTAGTAGCTACTCACCTGATTCCCACAGTCACAGAGGAGCGATGAGATTTAGCATGGCTCGTGTGAGAGCAGGAGTGCACTTGCTTCAGCTGCAGTGCCCCCTGCAGGTGGGGGTGGTATAGCTGTGACATAGAAGGGTAGTAAGATTGCTGCTTTGAAAACTGGATGAAAAGGGAGTAGAACATGCTTAAGCATTCTGTCAGAATTTTAGACGCTGTGCAGCAGGACTATATATAGTTTCAAATATACTTTACGAAAAGTAATAACTTGAAATGAATAATTACCTCTCTCTGGAAGCAACTCATCAAAACAAATTGAAAGATTGCACAAATATTTAAATATTTATGAAGCAGTTGTAATACAGTGAACTCCTATAAACTGTGTTTTTGCATATAGCTGCTTAATTATATCCTCACTTGGAATCCTCAGCCATCCCCATCCGCCATATTCTAAATGTGCCTATGGACCGTTTAAAAAACACAGTATATATTTGCATTTTAAATATGTTTTTGTATTTTAACCCTTCAATATGTAAATACTGAAATTGTTGTTAATGGATCAGTATTTACTACCCTGTAGGTGATTAATTTATTTGAATACTTTTGAGGAGTTCCACCCAAAGCCTGGAGGGTAAACCACATATTTGCCTTATGCACTGGCTCCCTGCTGTGGTTCTGTGAAAAGAGGGAGAGTTGCCACTGTGTCTGAGGTGCCTGACTGGTGCCCTTTGCTTTCGGTTTGATGTCAGAGGGGTTTGGGAGGTAGACTCCCTGTGTCTTTAGTGGGAAACCTCTCACCGCAGTGTGTGTGAGAGAGAGAGAGAGAGAGAGAGAGGAAGCTGCATTACTTTAGTGTGTGTGGATTAGGTGGTGGAGCTGTGCTATGCCTGTGTAACCTTTTGGCTGAGCAATTATGTGAGTGTTTATAAGAGATTATCCTTATCAATACAGTGCTCCTATGTCTATATATATATATATATATATATATATATATTATTATATATATGTATATGTATATAACACACACACATACATATATCTATCTATATAAAATATAGGTATGTGTTATAATTATGGAAGGCACTGCGTATATATATAGTGTGTGTGTGTTTGTGTGAGTTTGTATGTGTGTCTGTGTATGTGTATATATATACATACATTTCCAAAAGTATGTGGACACCTGAACATCACAGCCATATGTGCTTGTTGAACATCTCATTCCAAAACCACAGGCAGTAATATGGATTTAGACCCCCATTTGCTGCTGTAACAGCCTCCACTCTTCTGGGAAGGCTTTCCACTAGATTTTGGAATGTGGGGATTCGCTTCCATTCAACCCCAACAGCATTAGTGAGGTCTGGCACTGATGTTTGACGATAAGGCCTGGTTTGCAGTCAGCAATACAAATTCATCCCAAAGGTTTTTGATGGGATAGAGGTCAGGGCACTGTGCAGTCAAGTTCTTCCTCACCAAACTCAGCAAACCATTTCTTTATCGCTTTGTGCACGGGGGCATTGTCATGTTGAAACAGGAAAGGGCCTTCCCCAAACTGCTGCCACAAAGTTGGATGCACACAATTCCCTTCACTGGAACTAAACCATGAAAAACAGCCCCAGACCATTATTCCTCCTCCACCAAACTTTACTGTTGGCGCTATTCAGCCCAGTATAGTTGGCACTATGCATTTCATCTGTCAGACCGCCAGATAGTGAAGCATGATTCTTCGCTCCAGAGAACGCGTTTGCACTGCTCCAATGAGTCCATTTCAGGGTGGCTATGTATAAATATATACATACATAAATGTATACACATGCGCACACACGCGCACACACACACTCCTATCAACGGGCAAAAGGGCATCAAACTGTGCGGGTCAGAATTGTCCTCGTTACTGGGGCTGTTTTTGGGGCTGTTGCAGTTCCCTGTCCGGCCTCTGTGGGGATCAGGACTGCTCGTCTCTAAGCGGGGGCCAGAGCCGCAGCCACAGCAGCACCGCCGCCTCCCACGCCTCCGAGTCGCGCGGACAGACGCCCAGCTCCTTCAACGAGGACGAGGAGGAGGAGGAGGACGAGGACGACGAGCCTTCCTCCCCCGAGTGACTGGCGGGTTAATCATCCAGCCAGCCCACTCCCGCCCCAGGGGCAGGACTCCTCTTCCCGTCCAATCAGAGAGAAGAACACGACCGCAGGAGGAAGAAGACGGGAAACAAGCTGCCTCAGTAGTTTATATTAAGAGTTTTTTAATGATAAATCTCTCTCTCAGTCTGTAGGCATAGGGAGCTGTGAGTTCAGTGCAGGGGTTTTCTGTGTGTGTGTGTGTGTGCTGGGGAGGTGCAGCTGGGTGTGAGTGATATACGCTTCTTAATGCTTGTTTTCACAGCAGGTGCCCATATTTATCCCACTGTCTCTGAACTCTTCATGTTTTTCTTTCTCTGTTTAACTGGATATTTTTAAAGATAATTATACATATCTCCATATTTATATTTCCCCAGCTAATGTCAAACCTGAAAACATGTTTAGTAATGTGTTGTTTATGCTGATTTTGTTTTTATTTTTTTCCCTTTTTGGGGACGAGGGAGGCATTCCCCCAGTTTAGTTAATCTAACCCTGAGGTGTAAGAGCTGAAGTTTAGGCCAGAGGCCACCAGCCCCAGTCCTGGAGAGCAGGAGAGCAGCAGGGTGGCCTGATTTGTTTTCACCTTTAAAGCAGCTACACGTTTAAGGCCAGTAAGCCAGCTGAGGTGAGCTAAGTGTGTATTTAGCAGCTTTGATTGGTCACTGAAGAGCTCAGTAACAGTAGGACTCTGCAGACTCTGACTCTACAGGCCCGGAGCTGGGGACTCCAGCTTTAGGCTGATAGAAGGGAATTTGTTGTTTTTTTTTTTTTTTACACAGTGGCAACCAATCCCATTCCTGGAGATCTACCGTCCTGTAAGTTTTCTCTCCAGCCCTGCAAAGCACACCTCATTCAACGGCTAGAGATCTTGTTGAGCTGCTAATTAGTAGTGTCCGGTGTGCCAAATTAGATTTGAAATGAAAACCTACAGGATGGTAGATCTCCAGGAGCAGGGTTGGTTACCGCTGCTTTAACAGAACAAAAATCACCCATTTTGTACACATTTGCTTTCCATCTGCCTTTCTTTTTGCTAATTCTCATCAAAATAACCCAGTGTTTTTCCTTGACAAATAACTGCCCATGACTGCATTTGAATGGGAATCTAAAGGCGACAGTTGTAAGGAGACGAGTCCTTCCACTGTCACCTGACTTTGGGCCCTCTGTAAAAGGAGTGTGCGTTCGGATAGACCCCGACCGCACTGCCTGGCCTGCCACACCCCCATGTGACCCTACAGACATCCACCTTTCTCTCGAGGCACAGAGGTCACAAACAGCGAATCCTTTCGAACTCTCACCTCAGCATCTGCAGACGTTTCTTCCACGGGAAAAAAATATGCTTGTACTCCTTAAGGTCTCCCCAGAGTGTGTGTATATGCCATTTGCAAGTATAACGTTGTATGTATATATACGTATATAAACATAATTTTTGTTTATTTGTGTTTCTCTATTTTTTATAATTGATTGTGTGCCTTGTTACATCCCGTACATGCATGTATAAATGAGCATGTACCCCAGGCGTTCCTGTGCGCTGCCTGCAGTACAGTGCAGTGTGCAGAAAGGCTTGAGCATGGAACGTGTGTGGTGTATTTGTTTCCAACTCGGGCTGCGATTAGCGGAACATAAAGCGTACGCTATTTTTTATTTTTACGATTTGCTTGAGATTAAGAAATTTGGAACTACGGCCGTGCTGTGGTGGGTAGTTCCCCCCCCCCCCCAATTTCTTTAAAGAATTTTTTTTAACGTATTGTTCATTTTGAGGAAGGTTAACACTTTTTACAGAATCACAAATGATACCGTATTTTAAAACTTTAAACGTAATCATTTTCTAATAACTGAAAAACGTTCAACGGAAGAATTTGGCAAATATGAACATACATATGACTACAGATCTGGCTTAGCAAAATTGAAAGTTCCTGTACTGTATATTACTGTCTCATATCAAAAGTATGCATTTTAATCAGTGATCAGTTATCAGGCCACAAAGTTTCATCTACATGACAAAGAAATTCCCCGAACTGACACTGAGGGAACTCCCGTCCTGTGTGCTGGATCTGTGGCAGGCCTGGGCTCTGAAGCAATAGCAGGTGGCTGTCATGGCCTGAGGGGTGCCATGTGCCAGCGTGCATGCAGGGACAGTGTGAGCCCGTAGGGCCAGGCAGGGAAGAGGTGCTCAGTGGCGTTCAGAGAAGGTCAATATGATGATTCTGCAGTGCTGAAAGGGGGTCATGTGCGTAACCTTGTGTGCTCAAAATTATAATGTTGCCTCTGTGCCCTGCCCAGTCATTGTAGAATGACTGGGGGGGGGGGGGGGGGGGGCAAAATCCAGGATCTAAATTAGTAATTTAATCCAGTGCATCAGTTCTGTAGCCAGTTACAAAGCCAAATACACTAGTCTATCTGTACTGTCTCATACAGCTGGCTGACTAGCTAGCTACACTAGTCAAGTGGCATCACTGGTCATGGTGGTAGAATTCATTTTTTGATACCTGCATGCAATTTTTCCCATTCATAGGATCACAGTCATTTTCCTATATAGTGTCAGGCTTTATATGGCTTTGGTGCTGATTTAACCCCCTGAGGTAGGATTAAAAACATGGGCTCTCCTTTAAAAATAATTTCAAAACAAAGACATCTCATATGGGAACTGTTCTACAAGAACATAGTGAACTGTATTGGAATCACTTTAGCACCACTTAAATTATTATGGATGAAGGCCAAAGATTAAATTAATTACATTACTGGCATTTGGCAGACGCACTTATCCAGAGCGACATACGCACGTTTTACATTAGCATCTACTGTACACAGCATCCGTTTAAATTCAGCTGGATATGTATTGACGCAATGCAGGTTACGTACTTTGCTCAAGGGTGCAACGGCAGTGTCCTTCCCTGGAATTGAACCTGAAATGTTACAAGACCAGTTCCTTACCCATTATACTTCACTGCCGCCCAAATTCGAAATGGTGTCCTCATGCTTCATGGCTACGTGTTCTAGAAGTGAAGGCGGCACTGATTTCTCTTGGCAGTTCAGAGGGAACGCTGATTAAAGGAAGCAGATACTGCAGACTTTTTACTTCAGTTTATATTTGCAGCTGGAAGCTTGCATGTAACACTGGCTTCATAATTCTTTGACTGGTGCTGGGAAAAGCGTTACCATTAAATCCTACCATCACCCCTGTGCCCGTGTTACAGTGTACTCTCACATCTGGAATGTTTTAGTCTGCCCATGTATATCCTCTGATGGAGCTTTTTGCCCATTTGTTCCCAGTGCAGTTTCATAAATCAGTATGTTGATGAAATAGTTGAGGTAAGAACCAGACCACTATGCACCACATCTTAGTGGACATAATATGGACCAGTCATAATGGTGTACGTCATGCACATGCTGTGAGTTCGCCTGCTTGCCACGATTATCAAAGTGGCATATATTTAGTTCAGATGAGGCGAAAATCAAATGTTTTGCCGTATTACCCTCATCAGTGAAATGGTACTGTATGCTAGTGGCAGTATTGTATACCTAACTATGAGATCACCACAGGTATACAACCTAATTGGAGAGAAAGTACCAAGAAAGCAGAAAATGATAATGATGTGAATATGTGAGTCTGGGATATTAGAGCACTAGTGTTTTAGACTGCAGTGTGTTTTTCTTACAGAGTTTGTTCTGTAGTTAAGCTGGTCACATGGTACATGTTCAGCTCATGCTCAACTCTTGATCGTGTTCAACTAAAAGGCTTCATGTTTTCGTATCGACGGAGTGTAGCACAGCGGGTAAAGAACTGGACTTGTAACCGAAAGGTCGCAGGTTCGATTCCCGGGTAGGACACTGCCGTTGTACCCTTGAGCAAGGTACTTAACCGAAATTGCTTCAGTATATATCCAGCTGTATAAATGGATACAATGTGAAATGCTATGTAAAAAAGTTGTGTAAGTCGCTCTGGATAAGAGCGTCTGCTAAATGCCTGTAATGTAATGTAATGTATAAGCCTCTGTTTTCAGACAGAGAGCATAATTCAGGAAACAAAATCCTGCATGTTCATGAAACTTCTTGATCCTTCCCAGAGCAATATGACTTGTGCACATTTAAGGAAAAACAGCTTTTGAAAGTTCAAAGTAGGTTTAGTGCTCAACAAATCACTGACCTCCTAATCACTACTTCTGTAATGAACCGGCAAACTAAAAGGTGTCTTCATTGATAAGAAAAAAAAGGTAGGTTTGATTCCCATGTGGGCCACTGTTGTTGTCCTTTAACCTGAATATTTTCTGTAAATATCCAGCTGTATAAATGGATTGCACATAAGAGGAACGTACGCTGGGTAAGTCCCTGAGTAAGAGCGTCTGCTAAGTGCCTAAAAAAACAAATGGCTCGCAGCGGCCCTTGCGTTTGCGCAGGATGCAGCAGAGTGGAATGCCCTCTTTGCGTGATGCCCTGCAAGTCTCAGAAGGCTGGTGTCATCATGCTTAGGCTGACACAGCAGAGCAGCACAGGTCAAGCTGCACCAACGCATCGCTGCTGAAGCAAGTCTCGTCCTAGTCCTCGCACTAACGTAAATGAAATTAAACGGGCATGAGTATATCAAACATGTATGCCCGGGCTCTTCAGAGAGACTACCCAGAGTAGACACTGGAGCACTAATACAAGATAAAGCTCTTTTATTGAAATAAACGTGCTTTATTTTGTATGTGTGCTCCAATCACTGCGCCCTCACCCACAGGGTAAAAAAATCTGTGATACCCAACAATAGTGCTGTGTTGTACAAACTGTACAATACTGTTCTAAATTACCCTCACCCAAAACAGACAGGTATAATCCTCCATGTAATGTAACTAACAGTTGGCACTACATGGGAACAGGTGACCTGACACATTAAAAAGTTCAGATAAAATTTTTAAAAATCCTAATAGCATTAGGCTACCTTCTGTCAGTTCAAGTGTGAAGCTCGGCCATTACAGAAGACCAAGTTAAATACAATGGCTTGAAGGGTGTCGTGTATGATAACTTCTGTATTTTCCTCTGCCATTATTTCAAAAAGTAGAATTGCTTTTAAAATAGACACATATCCTTTCCCCTTTAATGTTTCTGCCCCTGAGAAAACATGACAGTAATAGTGTCGTTGTAGATTTTACTTCTACAAACACTGTTGCTGGAAGCCTACCAGACTACAATTCTAAATACTTTTTTACTTTTTAGGGTCCCCACTTCTGTTTTCATTTCTTCAACGGATAGGCTACATTGTAGAAAGACAGGTTAAACATCAAATGGAAGACAGCTGATCAGTTTGCCAGACCCAGAGACAAGATTATAGGCTATTTTCTATAGGCAAAAAATAAACTTGAGCAAATAAAAACAAATTGTATTCCCAAAAAATGAAAGCGTTTTACACCTCAGCCATGTTCAGTTAGAACGAAGAATACATTTAATAGAAATAGCTAAACATTTGAACTTAACATCGCATATACCACACACTCTGGGGAAAACGTAGACTAATTTAGCTGCAAGTTGTAGGTGACATACCGACAAACACGTCCAGAGCAAAATGACGGCAATCCATGTTGAAAAACGAAAGATGTAAGAATCTTTCAGTTTCACATGCAGGCTACGGATCTGTGCATCCCCACAAACCGTAAAAACAACAAGCTCGGAATTTTGGACGTAGAATATTGCGCCTGCGCCACTTTGCCTCACTAACTCCGAAAGCGATCGTTGTCGGAGTTGGTTCGTTGTTGCTGTGTCGCTGTGTGGAGAGGGGAAACTGGAGCGGAGCCGCATCGCTTCGGAAACGTCAGTGAATCTTATTATAAAACATTACAGCTACACAGGCGCCCCATTATTGCTATCACTTATACAGACCTTATTTCTTGACCCTTTATCGCAAGTGACCCCCTGTTTTTGCTAAACTCGGACCCAGCTATGTCGAACAAAGAGGAAAAACCAGAAGATCAAAACCAGTCCAGTTGGAAAGAATTTTTCTACAATCCAAGGACTGGAGAGTTCATTGGTCGTACCGCCAGCAGTTGGGGTAAGGGGCCAGTTCAGAGCAAAAAAGCCGGGACTGAGTGGTGCAAGTGGGGTTGACGATTCCAGTAGATACCTGTGATTGCCTACATGAAATGGTTGATTTAGATATTTGAAAATGACGATGCGTCTTCGTTGTGTGTTCACTTTCATTCATCCGTGCAGGCATTTCTACACATTTTGTTATTAAAATGTCAATATAGAACATCCTTGAATTATATTGTGATTGCAGTTATTTAGATGCATGTTCGTTTTCTATGGTTCCCTGGATATGCTACATTCAGAAAGAACCATGCCTTATTTTCCGTAAGCTATTGCTTACTAACGACTAACGTAGCCTACATCGCAAAGCACAGATGGTTTCTGTTATAGATTATATAATAGGCTATGATATTTGTTTGTTTTTTTTATCATTGGGTACTGACCAGCTGAATGGAGGTAACCATTTCGGCTCCTTTTCTGTGGCTACTTGTGGGATACAATCTAAATCTGTGTTTTCTGTATTGCTCGCTTCCTTGTCAATTTGCTCATGTTCTGCAGTTATTTTTGAATGTTTTGATAGCCGGTATCCTACTGCACATTTTCAGTACACGGTTACAACCACGTATTTAGCTGTTTATCTAAAGAGATTTATCCGATTTCATTGGTTATTAGGAACAGAGCCGGGGATTAACGTTCTAAACCAATTTATGATCTAATTAATCTTTCAACGGAGAATAGCAGATCACAGAAATTCTGTCAATAGTACTGGGCTACAGCTACTCTGTGCGACCGACTGAAATAGCAATTTCCTCAGTCAAATGCTAACGGCATATTGACGGATACATAGGCCTAGTAATAACTCCACTTTATTATTTTTCATTTGGCTATTTTGTGTATTTAAAATGACCTAAATGAACCTTTACTTGAGAAAATTTATCCCAAAAAATATCGCTTATCTTGAGAAGGGCTCTGTGCACGAGGCTGGGAGCCTGGGACTGAAGGAGGTGGCATGGTCTAAGTATAGCCCTACGTCGGCATGTAATTGTAGCATCGAATGTTGTTGGTTGATGTTGATGTATAATGTGAAAATATAAGATAATTTTTTCCTCAAAAATGATGCATATTAATTTGGGGATATCCCGGTACACAGTTTCCT
This sequence comes from Anguilla anguilla, assembly GCF_013347855.1. Taxonomy (NCBI): domain Eukaryota; kingdom Metazoa; phylum Chordata; class Actinopteri; order Anguilliformes; family Anguillidae; genus Anguilla; species Anguilla anguilla. Next base: position 17,244,926 of record NC_049212.1, on the reverse strand, counting down.
TTCGCTCTCCGTGTGTGCGCGAGTGTGTGTTTGCAAGGGTTGGGGCGGGGGGCTCTTGGAAATAGTCTAATTAAAAGATGGTGCAGTAGTTAACGACATTGTTTATGTCGGTTAGGCAAACCGCTATGTAATCGGAATCGTGACTATTAGTTAGCTATGTTGCTCATTGCTATGGTGTAGCAAACACATGATTGGAAATGATTACACATTAGAAAAAGAGGGAACGCTGCTCTGGGTGTGCGTGCAATGTACGGGTGTCTGTGACGAGTAGTCGTTTTTCATTTTCTTGACGTCTATTCTCGATTCATTTGAAATTTAAATGAATCTATCGTATTCCAATGCTCCGAGGGAAAATTCTGCTTCCCATGTTACAGTAATTCCCAAATGCTTATACTCGACGCCGGCGGAAACCGACGGCACGGTGAATGATGCGGTAAAACAGCCAGCCACACAGGTTAAAGGAAAAAATGGCTTGAGCGCCTCAATTGCTTGAGATCTAAATCCATACTCTAAACCCGATTAACGAAACTGAGATAGGCTACCGCTCATGCTTTATAATCGATGTTTTTTAAATCCACATTTTGGCTTTGTCATAGGCTGTCGTAGATGTAAACTATACAGTAGGATGCTGTTAATATCTTTCCCTTATGTTAATTAAAAATCTAAATCACATTAGCGTAGCAGCCATTGGGAGGATATATACCGGTGCCTGCAATGCACTTACACATAGGTGATGCTGTGATTGACAGACAGTTTCATGCACGAGAGCTCTGCAGTCATCAGGATGGGCCTGGTTGGGCGCAGGCTGTTTGCAGCTGGCGTCATCTCAAGGTCAGGCCTGTTTCCTCACTTGAATGACTGGAAATCGTAATGTACAACTTAGCAGCCAGGAGAGAAGGCTTTTGGCAAATAATCACCCTATTTTTTCTAGTTTTTAATGGAAGGGGAAATTGCGCCCCTTTTGCAGTTAGAGGTAATTCCTACAGGCCTTCAATGCTTTGCTGATCTGACATAGAGCAGGGGATGGTCTCCATATTGTGCATATTGATTTGTATTTGTGTTTGAGTGAAAAAATTCATTTTAAAAATAAATGCTGACTATTTGCCTCGCTTCCACTGTGCCTTCCTGTAAAATGTGAGGCCTGACTGTTTGTGCTTCGGTGCGTCATACAATGGGAATGATACCCATACTTTTCCTGTAAAACCACGGCCAGTGGTAGAAATATAAAATTAACCAGGAGTGGCTGGCAGCGTGGGCAGTGTGGTTAATGATCTGAGCCTCTAACCCAAATAACCCATTCATTTTTTTTGTTGGGGGGGGGTTGGGCAAATAAATAGTGCAAATAAATAATTCATACAGACGAGAGCTTTAGTGGTTTAATGGTGGTGGCAGCAGTGAGATGGATGGAGTGGTAGTGGAAAATCAGGGAGTTGCTGGGGTGACAGAAAGGATGGACGTGATAACTAGGACCTCAGGCACAGTGGGTGCTACGGAGGCGTCGGTGGACCCTCCAGCAAATGGGTGAGGGGCGGGGTGTGACACGTGTGAAGTGTCCTGTTAAAGTGTCTGGTGGAGTGGCTTAGATCTGACGGGTATGTCACAACAAGGCTGGCAATTTTACATTAGCAGCGCATCTGAAATGAATGTTAGCCAGAGGTCCACACACACTTTTAGCTCCGATTGCAGGCTTTTCCACTAAGTGGAAGCAGAATGGAGAGACGGAGGGAGACGGGCAGGGGAGTCGATGAAAGAGAGAGAAGGAGAGAGGGAGTATTGGGGAAATAAGTGGATTGGGTCAGAGATAATGCACAGCTCCTGCTCTTCAGCCGGGCCGTGTGTCCCCCTGGATTAGAGAGGCTTAGTGGCATTAAAGCACACGGTGCAGGCGCTAGGAGAGTCACACAGTCTCCAGGCTAATCACAGCTTGTACAAACTCAAATAAATGCACAGCCATAGCCCCGAAAATTGGGTTCAGAGCGGAGCTGCTGGTGCTTATCTCAGAAGCAGTGGTTTCACGGGCGTTTATTTGCATTCCTTGAAGATTGTGGGGGCGGGGTTCGGGGTGACAGGCAGGGTTACCCCTGAGCTGGTGTTTACCCCCGGGGATTCTGGGATTGAAAAGAGCGCTCTTCTCCAATGAGAGCCGCCGTGTGGCATTGAAGCGGGTCTTCTACATCAGCACAATGACCCAGTTATGCCTCTTTATCGGAGAAAAACGCAGCTCCTTTTGTGCCATTGACGACAGTAAGTGGAGACGCAAAATGTCCTGCAGGCCTTGATGATATGCTGTGCGGAGGCAGAAAAGTAGATGTAATCACAAAGAATCAAGAGGAGCGGAGGTACTGTGTGCGTGTGTGTGTGTGTGTGTGTGTGTCTGTGTGCATGTGTATGTGTGTGTGTGTGTATGTGTGCGTGCGTCTGCGTGTTTGTGTGCATGTGTGTGTGTGTCTGTGTGCATGTGTATGTCTGCATGCGTCTGCGTGTTTGTGTGCATGTCTGTGTGTGCATTTATGTGTGCATGTGTATGTGCGTGTGTGTGCGCCTATGTGTGCGTGTGTGTAAATATGGCTGAGTTCCACAAAGCAAAGTGAAAGTCTGAGTGGGCATCCCATATGTGCTGAGGTATCTCCTCACACTGTGGTAGGGAAGGCAGAGGAGTCCCAGTGCCCCAGCAGGTCTGCTCCTAGCCCCCAGCAGTGCCCTGTTAGCGGCGAAGAAGAGTAACTGAGCCCTTCCATTTTGTGGCCTGTGTTCTCATGGCACAGCAGACACAGTGTCTCAGGGAGGCCGTACATCACATTGTGAGTTTCCTACTCACACCCCCTTTCCCCCTCCCCAGCCTGACTCCCACACAGCGTTTATTTTTAACCCTGACTGGTGCTCAGCACCATGTCTGAGCCCAACCAGGCATTCATTTTTAAGGATTCGGTTACAATCAACGCACAAAAACCTTCTGTCTCGGGTCACGGGTCGTGACTGCGCCGGTGAGGTTTTCTATCTGCCGTTCTGTCGCACCTGATGAGGTGGATTGCGTTTTCTTGCTCTTTTTGGCATTTAAGGGCTTTATTGCGAGCAAATTGAAAGAGCTGTGGCCAAGGCTGCCCCGGGCTGCAGTGCAGGCGGAGGCGGAGGTGGAGGTAGAGGGGGCCAGGGACGTGGGGCTGAGCTGGGTGGAGGTGTGGTTGGAGTCACAGGGATGCGCAGTATTCCAGAGCGGTCTCTGCTGGAGCCCCAGCTGTGCTGGAGCTGGAGGCGGTGAGCGCCCCTGTGAGGTGTATGGAGAGGAGGCGGTGAGCGCCCCTGTGAGGTGTATGGAGAGGAGGCGTGAGCGCCCCTGTGAGGTGTATGGAGAGGAGGCGGTGAGCGCCCCTGTGAGGTGTATGGAGAGGAGGCGGTGAGCGCCCCTGTGAGGTGTATGGAGAGGAGGCGGTGAGCGCCCCTGTGAGGTGTATGGAGAGGAGGCGGTGAGCGCCCCTGTGAGGTGTATGGAGCTGGAGGCGGTGAGCACCCCTGTGAGGTGTATGGAGCTGGAGGCGGTGAGCACCCCTGTGAGGTGTATGGAGAGGAGGCGTGAGCCCCAGCGTCGTGCGGATAGGGTCGGCTGTGTCTGCGGGTGGGCGGAGCCTGAGCCCGGGGCTGTACAGCCCTCCCCCATCCTCCACCCCACCCCCCATCGACCAGAGCCTTGGATCAATAAGCCCCCAGCCGCAGGCAGAGACGTGACAGGCTCCGTCGGGGGTCCCCTTACGATGATGCGGCTGTTGGTGGTCAGCGACCACTAAACCGATTCCGTCTGACCTCGGTCTTAATGACCATGAAATGGTTTGCCCATGGTCACGTAATGAAGTTAACTGCGATATGTCCCTGAAGCCGGTGTCCATTGGAACAGCTGGCTGTGAGTCTAAATTGATGTCACATCCACAAAAAATTCTGTGGTCTAGAGCTAGACATCATGTATTTGAAAGATCAGTTAAACTGAAAACTGAATTTCAAACTATTGGTAGGAGACATCAAATTAGCAATCCTTGTCCTCTTACATGAATAGATTGTAAATTAAATGCGGTTTATCTGAATGTTTTGATTGTATTGGTTGGCTCAGCTTATCAGGCAATCTAGCCTAATTGATTTTTATCGTCGTGCTCTCAGCAAAGGAATGAAGTGCATCGCAGCCAGACAGGCAATGCAGATGATGAAAAAAAAAACATTTCTGTGGGCCAGATCATTTTTACAAATGGTGCATGAGCATTTTCTATATTTTTTGAAAACCTATGTATGGAAGAAGATATAGAGGTGTATAAGTTGTACAAGTAGATATAAAAATGTACATATTGTAGTTTTCACTTACCATTTTGTCACTAGCGGGAGGTGCTGACACTTTGCTGATACTCTGTGTCATTTTTGATGCATCTGAATACTTTGTTCCACCTCAATGATCAAAAGACTGAGGGTATGTCAATGGGGGGGCTGTATTTTGCCCCAAAGGCACCAGCTGGATAGCCTTGGCTTAAAGGATAAGCACTGGAAAGCAGCGAGTGCCTCACCTGGCAGTGTGTAGCGGGCATTTCCCATTAACATCCCGGGTTCCGGGGACCTCTGGTGACTGGTGCCCTCGCTTTCAGTGTAGCGATCAGCCCCGTGCTCTGCTATCTAATCATGGCCATATCAGTGCTGGCAGTGGCTGTCAGCTCCACAGGACAGGACATCATTTACTGTGGTGTCATCAGTGGAGGGAAGGACCGGGTGGAGGGTTATCCCCATCTCATAGTGCAAGGGCAGCTCCTCTGATTGATCGGGTACCTGCGGTGCGCCTGTGCCAACTGCACATTAAGGGTGCTCCTCAGCCACTGTTCCTGCTCAGATCATTTGGCGGACAAATGAGAGACTGGCTGAATGAAGTGGTTGGTTGGGAAAATGAGTGGCGAGTGGATGACAGCAGATGCAGGAGCTGGCTGGCTGGACATGCTTGCGTTACATACAGTGCACAGTGTGATTCATTATTCACAGAAAATTAATTGGCTCTCCTCCTCAGCCCAAAAAAAGCATGCTCATAATCAATAAAACACGGTGAAATACATTATGTGAAAATGATAGACAAATTAGGGTGGTTATTGTCAAATATGAAATACCCGTTATTTTTACTTAATTTTCAGCAAGTTCATTTTCAGGAAAGAGCATTCACGGTTTGTCCCTCAGCAGATTCCCTGATTTAGTACTGAACTCTCCAATAACAGAGAATGGCCTTGCTGCAGCTTAACTTAAACAATGCCGTTGGTTTCTTTGTGTTATGCCACACATGGAATACAAGCATTTGCAACTTCTAATTATAGTAAAAATCTCAGTTTTCTATACTTTTTTGGGGGGAAATAGGAAGCCATTTTTCAGGCAAGATCCTGCTTTTAAACCATAACTGGGAAGCAAGGCTTTTGTTTCTGTTTTTTTCATCTCTGTGCCATTCCTAGAGCAGTGGGAGATGACTTCCTCTCTGCTTGTGTGTGTGTGTCTCCTGCTGCTTCACAGAGCAATTACACTCTCCTGGCTCACTATGCTATAACACTCCCTGTTATAACACTCCTTATTGCATTACAACACTCCGTTATAACACTCCTTACTGCATTATAACACTCCCCCCCTATGCTATAATACTCCCCTGCCTCGTTGTGTTAAAAGCAGTCTGTCATACAGTACTGACTGTGCTATAACAATCCCTGTGTTACACTCTTTCTTTTTATGTTATGCCTCCTTATGTTGTAACACTTGTTCTTACTGTGCTTTAACACTCCCTGTGTTACAACACACCATCTTACTGTGCTATAACACTCCCCTACCTCACTGTGCTACGACACTCCCTTTGCGTCACTGTGTTAAAAATATTCCCTGTGCTGTAACTCTCATCCTCCCCGGCTCAGTGTTCTCAAATGCTTCCTGTGTCCTCTATGTGTCGCCTCTCTGTGCTGCGTCCAACTGTCCTCCCCCTCATCCTAATTATAGAAGCAGTCTCCCTAAGAGACATCAAGAAAGGAAAAATGCATATATAATTAAACTCCTTTTAGCTGTGTCAATATTTCTATGTAAGAAGCTGACAACAGAAAGGAAAAATGCACCTATAATTAAACTCTTTTTGTATCAGTATGTCTGTTGGAGAAGCTGTTGGTGCATGAGGCTCGAAGCTTCCCTGTGTGCTTCCCTGTGCGCTTCCCTGTGTGCTTCCCTGTGCGCTTCCCTGTGCGCTTCCCTGTGCGCTTTCCTGTGTGCTTCCCTGTGCGCTTCCCTGTGTGTTCCCTGTGTGCTTCCCTGTGCGCTTCCCTGTGCGCTTCCCTGTGCGCTTTCCTGTGTGCTTCCCTGTGCGCTTCCCTGTGTGACGGGGGTGTCAGACTCAGTCATACTGAGGGCCATGTACAGAGCTATGAATCACATAAAGGGCCAGGATTGGGGTACTATTTTGGAATCACTCCAGGATCGCACACAATCCGCCCCCTTTGTGCGATCCTGGAGTGAGGGGGGGGGCTGGGGGGGCGGTGGGGCTGGTTGTGAGTACGGTTGCGGTTACAATGGTGTTCTGTATCATGTGTGAATCAATACATCAGCGCTACTCAACTCCAGGTCCTGCTGGCCGCAATCTCTGCAGGGAGTGTATTTGCCCCAACCATGCTCTACAACAACTGGTTTCACTAATTTTACCTGCTCGGTTCAGGAAGTAAGGTCATTTGTGAAATTATTTGGTGTAACACATGGTTAGCTCAACTAGAAAATTAAAACAGTCATATCTCACTGCACTAAGCGTCCCCAGTATTTCACGGGCCAGATTTAATTGATTATCTGGATTGATATGCGGGTGGGATCAATGTTCGTGGATGTATGTATCTGGCCTGCAGGCCTTCAGCTTGGTGCATGTGCTGTATAACATATGTGTTGGTGATCTGGTTGCATTGCAATATCCATGAGAGGGGTTTCAGTGAGAGTCCAGTGAGAGTCTGATACAAGCTTTGCTTTCTGCCTTCTGCCTTCTGCTGGCTGGGAGTCACTAGAGAACTGCCACTGTGAACAGACTTCCTGCTCTGGAGGAAACTGCTCTAGAGCTCCAGATGGGCCATGTTTGGCTAAATGCGAGCTGAATGTGTGATTGATGTGTTGGGAGTTTTGTGAGGAAGAGAGAGTGTGTGATTGACACACGGGAGAGTCCTGTGGACCCACGTGTCCCTGGCTGTCCTTCTCAGGCAGAATCACTGGGGGTTCTACGTTACTGTCGATTCAGTCATCCACAAAAAAAGATGCAGGATTTTAAAAATGCCAGTTGGCAACAGAGGGTTCTGAAATCTTGCCTGCGGATCGCGTCTGTCACTAGGACCCCGTCCCCAGGGCTGCACCGGGGCTGTCCCCGGCCCTTTGTGTGCGCACGCTGGGGAAAATGAGGAACGGTAGAGCATGCCTTATCACAATGAATTAATGAGTGAGCTGAGCCAAATAGAGTATTGGGTCAAAGAGGTCATGTGATCTGCACTGCTGGGAAGAATGCTTTTGATGTTTTCAACACAGGCCGTTTGATTAACAGAGGATAATTACTCCCCCTTCTCTGTCCTTCTCTTTCTCCCCAGCCCTCATCATCCTCTTCTATTTGGTCTTCTATGGCTTCCTGGCGGGAATGTTCTCCCTCACGATGTGGGTCATGCTGCAGACCCTGGATGACTACACTCCGAAGTACCGGGACCGAGTCTCTAACCCAGGTGACCTACGCCGCTGCTTAATGTCACCACCGCACGAGCACACTGTAAAACCTCACCATTAAACGCAGGACGCTGTTACGTAATGGTGAGGGGGGAGGGGGGGGTATTAAAAAAAAGGACTTGAAGATTAAAATACTCCAGCATAGCAGCCTCGTATTGCAGCCAGCAAGGAATAGAGGTAAACATAAACCTTACAATAACGTGTACAGTAGATAGTATAGGCATTCTTCCCAAAAATGACCCGTAGTATGAAAAATGGCCATGGGTATTCCGCATGCCTCCTCCTGAGGGGTAAAGAGCGGACAGCAGTGTACAGCATTGGCAGCCTGTGGTGTAGTTGCCTACCACTGTAGGTTTGACCAAAAAAAAAAAAAAACTTAATTCACTCCTTATACACCTTAGACGTTATGATTCAGCTTAATTGTCTTGTTTAACATGTTTATTAACGGTGTGAAGGATCTTCAGCAGCCTGCGCTCTGCTCTGTCAGTGTATGTACACAATCGGCTATTGGACTCATAGCCGGGGTCTCTGGCGTTGGACTAAGTTGTGCAACAGCCCTGAGATTGAGCTGCAGACTACGAAACGTCTTCCAGTGTTACCAAACAGTTTTAGGATGCGGTGTGCCTTTTACATGAGTGGGAGCGTATAAATCAAACCACAGATCAGAACAGCGCGTCCTTTTTCCACAGACACACAAATCAGTGGTGCTGCTGTTGCCCTGCTGTGGGATACTGCTGTCAGACGCAGCCCCTTATCTGTCATCTGTCTCTACCCCTGCTCCCTTTTTCCTCTCCTCCTTTCTCTGCACTTCTTACCTTGTACATCTCGTCACGTAATCGAGGTCGGATTGTTGAGGTGGTGGGACGAGATGCTGAACTTGAATTCAGTCCAGATTTACAGTACTGGCACACATTCTGGAAACACCGTGCTTAAAGAAGAAGCTCAGTACTTCTAAAGCTTTTATCTGTGCCCTTTATTCTGTTGTTCTCTGGGCCATTTCTGTCAGTGGAAATGTATTCAACAGCTATCGTCTGGACCATGAATGGTAATGACATTATGTGACCATTAGTAATTTGAAAAAAAAGGGACCAGTTTCTTTGAATGAATATTATTATTTTGTGTAGAAACACAAAAGAAATACATTCAAACTTATTAGAAAGTTTCCAGCAGTAATACATTAGACTGCTTAATTATGTAGGTATGAACCAATACATATAGGAAGGTGTTATGATCATTATTTGTTTAACACAAATGCTGATAAAAGATTTTTTTTGGTGATATTACATTTATCGTGCCAAAAAGAGAAATTGTTGAAAAATATTTGCATTATTCACCAAACTCTGTTTATAAATGCAGTGATTCAGTCATTTGTGTCAGTACTGTACAGGATTATCTAATTACATGTAGAAATATGCTCAAAGTTAAGGGAGCCTGTTAAGCTAATAACTTCAGAGGTGAATCCCTGAACTCTGGTAATGGTTGTCTATTCTCACTGCCTCTTAGGACTGGTAATTAGGCCTAAGTACATGGACATTGTCTTCAACCGGACAGATCCTTTAAATTATCGAAAGTACGTCCAGCACCTGGAGTCCTTCCTGCAACGTGAGTACCAACCTGCCTCCCTGCACTGATGGAGTGGTGTACATTTCTGTTGACTGTACGTGCAGAGATTAGCAAGTGTGTGTGTGTGGGTGGGTGGGTCTATGAGTGTGCATATGTATGCGCATGTTTGTGTGTGTGCGTGTATGGGTGTGCGTGTGTGCGCGCGCATGTTTGTGTGTGTTTTTATATGTGTATATGTTTTTGTGTGTGTGTGTGTGCAAGTGTGTGTTTCTGTGCGTGTGCGCAAAAAGAGCAGGAGGCCTCATGCTGTCCTACCCCGGGTGGTTTCGTCCTGCAGAATACAATGACACAGAGCAGGAGAAGAACGAGCTGTGTGTGGCGGGGAAGTACTTTGAGCAGGACGAGGAGCCGGTGAAGAAGGCGTGTCAGTTCAAGCGCAATTTCCTCAGACAGTGCTCCGGCCTGTCAGACACCACGTTCGGCTACGCCGAGGGCAAGCCCTGCGTCCTGGTCAAGATGAACAGAGTAAGTGTTGTTTTTTGGGATTTGTAGTTCCTCCCTGTTACAAATGCCCATTTGTATTTGTAAGCCCGTTTCATTGCTCTGGTCCTCCATCAGGAGAGAGTAGACACGTATCTATTCCAAAGCGTGTTCTGCTGAGCCCTATCGTCATTGCGCTGGAGAAGATGGATGCAGACAGACTGTAAACGCCAGATTAACCTGAGGAGTCATTCCAGTGTGATTAGACGCAGACAGTTCCTCCAACTGGAACCCCCTTCTCTGGGCAGTGCTGGATAATTATGTACCACCCTGCAGGGTTGTTGGCCCCAGCCTCACAGGCATGGTTGCAATTAATCTGTTTTTATCCATCTTGCTTTCTTGGGTTTCCTAGCAACAGAAGTACCCTTCACCCCCCCTCCCCTAGGCTTCAAGGATTGTGTTTGGAATTAGGCAAGAAAATGACTAGAGCGGGAGTGTCAGACTCTAGTCCTGGAGGGTTGCAGTGCCTAGAGAGTCCACACGTCTTGTTTCCACGGCCTAAATTGGTTGCCGATTGAAAGAAAACCACAAAACCGTGGAGACACCTGGACTAGAGAGCCTGATCAGGTCTTGTTTTTCTGCTGGTCCAGTGCTAGCTAGGAATATACAAGGCCTCCATCTTGGCAGTTTGAGTAAAATTAGGAAGAGCAGTGCAAACTGGGAAAATGTGTTTTTTTTGTTGTTTTGTCTGTACTGTTTCTCCCACAGGAGTTTTCTGTTCCAGTGCCTTCGGTGTTTGTGTATTCGTCTTGAGAGTGCAGCTGAGCTTTATCTGGCCTTAACTGATACTGTGGCCGTATCATTTTATTAAGCACTGGCATGAAGACGTGTTCTGAGAAGAGACTTTTTCACACCCCTCCCCCCTCTTACTGAGACAGACAGGAGCAGGTGCAGAGCAGTCTTCCACACACACACACTCCCACACACACACACACACACACACACACACACTCACATAACCATGCACACACACACAGCACACTCACATAAGCATGCACACACATGCACAGCACACTCACACAAGCATGTACACATACACACATAATATACACATAGCAAGCAGACACAAACACACACACACACAATATACACACATAGCACAGACACACGCACGAGCACATGGTACACACAGAGCACACTTTCACAAGCATGTACACACGCACTCACAAACACAATACACACACACACACACGCACACACACACACACACATATACACTCACACACACACTGCAGCCAAACTGATTCCACATTCCTTCAGCACTTTCCATGGAGAACAGTCCTTTACCCTCTTCTTAAATGATATTCACCATGAAGGAAGTGAAGTGTTTTAATATCTTGTTTATGTTTTTTTCCTAGATTATTGGGTTGAAGCCAAAAGGCGAACCGTATATAAGCTGCAATCAAAAGGTGAATCATATCCGTTCAGCATCTGTCACACACTCACATACTAAATGCATGCACACACATAGAAACATGCAAATGTGTAAAATGTGCATAAACTTGTCTGTACGGACTGCCTGATTCTATAGCGCTGTATTTTGCTTTGTATTAGATTTGTGCCATGTGTGGTCATGCATGCGTGTGTGTGTGTGTGTGTATGTGCGCTCGTGTGCGCGTGTGTGTCTGCGCATGCATGCACGAGCATCCTCTTGAGTTTCCAGTGAGACATGATGTGAGCCTGTGGCTGTTTGTGTGATACAAGGTGTGAGTCTGTGCATTCACCTTCTTCACTTGCTCTTTCCTGCCAGTTATAAACTGGGGAGTGATCAGTCCAGTCTGATTTTCATGTCTCTCCAGGGCTTAGTGCTGGCCAGTGTTGAGCTCTTTTCTGCCCATCTGCACTATTGTCAGTCTCAGTGATGCAGGTTTCAGCTCTTTGGCCAGTACCCATACTGGATGCATTATAAGCAGCACTGTCAGTTCCCCAGCCATAGGGTACAGATGGCATGAATCGACGAGGCGTCAGAAGTGAATGCTTTCATACTGAATTAAAAGAAAATGGCGGACATGCAGCTCCCGGCAGTGTGTAGTGGTTGAGCTGAGCCAAGCATTTGGGCTTACCTGTCCTTTCTCTTTTTATCTTGTTTCACTGTGCAGCATTAGTATTTCCATCTTCGATGTTTCACTCAGATGCTCTCTGTGCTGAGTGCTCTTCACCCCATTCTCTGCTCAACTTTAACAGCGCTACATCTTATATTCATAACCTCCGCACGCAGCCTCGCTTCTTTATACTGGTCGTATTTGTGTTAAATGGCTGTTTCCATTTCATCATGCTAGATGATGCTGCAGTCTCAGCTAACTGCCATTACAATGACAGTATTTTCTGCTAATTACTTTCTTCCCAGAGTCACACAGATCTGTTTGTTTGCTGATCACAACTTTTTTTAAAAGTGTGTGTGTGTGTGTGCATGCATGCATGCCTGCGGGTGCGTGTGTGTGTGTGTGTGCGTGTATGCGGGCCTGCGGGTGCGTGTGTGTGTGTGTGTGTGTATGCGGGCCTGTGGGTGTGTGTGTGTGTGGGTGTCTGTGCGTGTGTGTGTGTGTGTGTGTGTGTGTGTGTGTGCTCTTTGTTCACATGGAATCTTTGTGACCAACATCGCTCTTCTCCCTTCTTAATTTAAGATAGCAGTTGTGGGGGTTGTTGAAGCAACTAATTAATGGGCTTTCCTTTTAAACCTTAGTTGATATTTTCATTTGAGTTTAAATAAAGTGATAGATGATAAATTATAGTGTAGGTTATGAAAAATCATAATTTTTTTCTATGTTGCTTATATCCTGTGTGCAACATTAAACATTTATTTGAGTATTGCCATTTTTTCAATAGTTTTTAAGACAGGATTTTTTACTGTTGTGCATTGAAGAGGCCCAAAGGACTGTGTGGGCAGTGAAGGGAGGGCAAACAGGACTGAAAACATTCAGTCTGTGTTCCAGCAAACCGCAGCCTATCTGCTCCACTCACATGCAATGGCCCCAGGTTGTGTACCACCTACAGTAAGATTCAAACCCACAACCTTGTGGTCACGGAGCTTGTACAGTATGTATCTGTGAGTGTGAGTGCAGATAAACATTGGACATTCCCGTTAAAGGGGGGAAGTTTTCAGCTGTACTGACGTGTAATATAAGGTTAGATGTGTAAAGTAGACCAGGGTGTTTGCTGAGCTAATAAACCATGTAATCACAGCTGGTGGCATTCCGTTTTGCATATGACACCACTCTGGTGCTGCCGTCGACATATGAGCCGCCCAGTTTAGTGTTTGAACCTGTAACCTTCAGTTCAGTCCAGACCTGGTTTCCATCTGTTTTTTATACCAGGAACAGACCCTGGCTATAACTGTCTGCACAGAACAGTGACTCTATAACAACCCTTCACTTTCCCTCAGATCTGACATTAGTAGATCTGAAGCAGTTGGAGTCATGTGACCCAGCTTCTGATACCCATAATGCTGTTCTGTGAATAATTCACAGGCTCCAATCAGCATATGTAGCCCACGCTAATCACAACGGCTTGTGCGCATGAAGGCCAGGATCACCATGGCAACACTGGTCTCCCTTACAGGTTTTATTAAGACCAGATATCTGTGGTTGGTCGGGATAGATGGCAGAAACCATGTCCTTCAAAGTCTTTGCTGCTGTAGCTTATGTTGTGTTTGTTGTGCATTGCATACTCGGTATGTGCGAGCATGTGTGTGTGAGAGATAGATAGAGAGAGAGAGAGAGAGAGAGAGAGAGAGAGTGTGTAGCTGGTGATCCAGCGAAACAGTGTCATGCTGTTAACTTCCACAGGGCAGCATCTGGTGTGACTTCCCGATATCCTGGATGTGGTCTAGTGCTCCAACTCTGGCTCATTCTCTTCTCCCTCCCACAGACAGAAGGCACCTTGCAGATACTGTATTTCCCCAGCGAGGGGAAGTTCGATAAGATGTACTTTCCTTATTATGGGAAAAAAGCCCACGTAAGTACAGTTACCCCAATGGTTTCCTGTAAAGGTTTATCACATATTTGCTGAGATCATAAGGAGCTGAACATCTCAAATCAAAAGAAGCTTGATTGGAATTAGACATGGAGTATCTGCATTGACACAGATTCAGGGTTTTCAGCTCTATAATGTGGGTCGTAAAAGTGCTTTGATATTGGGGAAGGCGATACACATTTATTGTGCATGAGTGCACTCACATTTAACCTACATAAGTATACACAACTGAAAGGGAGGCATTTCTACAGAGCTTTCCGTGGATTTCAGAGTTAGTGGAGCAACACGCCTGAGTGACAGACCACCTTGGTTGATGTGTGGTGAGCAGCACAGTCAACCGAAGTGAAGAAGAAGGAATTTATTAATTGAAATAATAATGGGCGGGTGAATGGATGGTCAGATTCAGAGAACCACATCTGGAATTTGGTCTGACGCTGGGGAATCCTACGCTCTTTGGCATAAGTACTTGGTGTTTTTATTGAGTCAGAACCAACCACATAATTAGGATCGCGTTTGTGAGGTTGTGCTCCTGATGTGGAATGATGTTGAGCGCTCTCTCTCTCTTTCTCTCTCACTCTCTTTCTCTCTCTCAGCCAAATTATGTTCAGCCTCTGGTCGCAGTTAAGCTGCTGCTGGGGAAGGAGAACTACGACGAGGAGATCAGCATCGAGTGCAAGATCGAGGGCACCGACCTGAAGAACAACGACGAGCGGGACAAGTTCCTGGGGCGCGTGGTGTTCAGAGTGAAAGTGACAGAGTAGGGCGGGGCTGGCAGAGCGGCACAATGCCCAATGTTGTGTGTATCCGCAACACCACCTCCACCACCCCTCCTCCTCCTCCTCCCCACCCACTCCGCTCCCCGACCCCTCCCTTTTACGCCTGGGACTGGCACTGCTCCGTACTGAAGGGCGGGGCTGCGGGGAGGGGGGGCCGGCGCTGTCGGAAGCACGGCGGTGTGCTTCTGGATCTTCCAATTAAAACCCCTTGTGTGTCGCTACCTTCATTTCCCTGCCTGCCTCCCCTCCCCTACCCCACCCCCCAACCCCCCCAGTGGAAAAGAATGAAGGACACCGTGCCCCTGACCCCCAGCAGCCCGAACTAGACCATGAGCATGGAACACCCTGGTGCCACGCCCAGGGCCTGTAAATAGCTGTATTTGAAGCCTCGAGTCGCTGTGTTCCCTCTCTTGTGCGGTGTGTCATGCGGAATGTGCTGTGAAGTTTCTGTGTACATATTTAATGGATCCAAGCAAACATTGTTTCTCTGTCATAGCTCACTATGTCTGACCACTGTAAGAAATCAGAAGAAATTTTAAAAAAGAAATAGTTTTAAATATCGAAAGGAAAATTTTAAAAAAGCCCAAAAATATATAAGCGAAGCTGAACGTGGCCAACGTGTAAAGGGATTTTTTAACCCCTGCAGGAGTCTTGGCCTCTGCAGACGCCTTAAGACCTGTATGGAGAAAATCTGAAATAAAGGTGATTTTAAACTAACTGCGTTTTGAGATGGTCTGAGGAAGGACTGTGTGCATGCCTGCATGCGTTTAAGACATTACATTATGCAAATACCCACCTAACAAGGGATACATATGTGTGAACACACTCTTTTGCATATTCCTTTTTAGGTGGATATTTGTTTAATGTAATGTCTTACTGCTCACGCCATATCCAGTGGACTTAAGCATCTGAATTGTAATTACACCTTTCGCTGACATACCCCAAAATGAACCTTAGCAGGAACAATAGCACAGCCTGGTGTTAGACCTTAATGGATCACTCCAGTTGTACAGTTAAGAAGGCACCACAGTACCAGTAACAAAGCTGGTTTGTAAATATGTGTTGTTAAATGCAGTTACCTTGCGAACAAATATACTACAGAAATTACTTGTATCTGGTGACAGTGCACTTGTCCTTCATTTTCCCAAATAGAATCAATAGAAATAGGCAAACGCTGATTTCTAATGGGAAATTCCTGCTGTCTCCTGATCGCAAGCGTTACCAGCTGGGTAATTTGGCCTGAAAACTGGCTAGCAGAAAGCAGAAAGAAAAATGGACTGGAATTACGTTGTTTACAGAACAGTGCAAGGTGTGCACATTGGTTGGCCAGTTGGCTTGGCCCAGCTAATTTTAGCAGGTTTAAATTGGCCTGTGCTTCTGTTGTTTTGGAAAAATTCCCATCACCATCATCCCTCAGTCTGGCCATCAAGCCATACTCCTCTATAATTGTTTAATTATCTGGCCACCTCTTCCTCTGCTGATGTGTGGGAGGGTGCTCTGCCACAAAATGACGGCGCTAGAAATTGGTGGCAGTTGAGGTGCACCTTTCCACATCTCGCTGCGAGGCACTGAGATTGCGGTAGGTGGTGTATCAGCGGTTCAGCACCCCTGCAAAACATTTCCCCACCAGAACATGCTGTACGAGCCACGATGAAGAGAATTCAGTTTTGGATTACTTGCACTTACAGAAGTATGCTTGCAGCAGGGGCATTTATTATGCTTGCTGGCATACTCTGGCAACAGAGTTTGCATTAAACAGATATTCATGTCAATGCGATACACCGGCGGGGTACACCAATGTTCAAAACAAGTAGACTCGGTGACTGCAGATTGTGTATAAGTGTTCGTGTATACATGGTTCACCCGATATGAATGCAAATACCCACATATTAAAGCTGACAGGGCACTTTCACCTCATTCATTGTTTCATCTCAAATCCAATGTGCTAGAGTACAGAGCTGAAACAGCTAAAAACATTAAGTGCCTATTTAATAAAAATGAAAAGCTTGTTAAAATGATTATGAATGAAAACCAGCATACACTGGGATCCCTAGGAGCAGGTTTCAGAACCACTGGTCCACACTGTGATAAGGGCCACACCATTAAAAGCACACTGAGGTCCATCTTAGATTAAGCAGAAACAACGTGGCCGTACATCTATTACGTCATTGTGGCAAATTCAATGGGAGGAGAGAAAAAAGGAAAATTCAGCTCAAGGAAAAATAGTTTTGGCTATAGGTCAAATGGGTCAAGAAAGGGGGCCTTTTCCTTTATCTGCCACTTGGCCAAGTGACGTCATTGTTTAATATGTAATTGATATGGTCCTGTGAGCATCCCTACGGATTAACCAAGTGGTGAATAGAAAAAGATAACAGTAATAGTAATAAGAAGAAAACAACGACTACATATGTATAAAATAAATAGAACAGAAATAGGAGGGGTTCCCCCTTACCCCCTGATAAGAAGACGGCACATCCCATTCTGTAAAAACCAACTGTTATTTGGCGACATCTGCTGTTGAAAGGTAGCTATTACATTAGAAGAGCTCATAATGTCTGTCTGTGTTATTTTTCCCAAGCCTTCATCCCTGAGTCTCAACCTGACCTTGGCTGCTACTTAAACATCCTGTGGGCATTGCTTTTTATTCTGGAGAGACCAGAGTGTGGCACTTAAATCCAGTGCTGTGGTTTTCTATAGTGTGGCAGTTATATCTAGAAACTTCCATCTGATGGGTTGGCAAACATGCAACAGCAGGGTTTTTTTAGGTACCTGAGAGGGAACAGGCAGCAGTGATAAACCATATGTTAAAGAAAGCTGAGGTGGATTCTGCTCCACCAGTGTTTTGTGTTTAAATGATGAAATTAACTGCCCATAGACTTTCCCCCCTGGTTTAATATGGTTTGAGTTCTTCCACAATATATAAGGACAGACCTAATTCGTCCTTTCATTTCTCTGAAAAAAGAAAAACATAGAAATATTTAAATTATTTTATTACATCATACTTGACTAATATGTGGTTCTGTACACAAAGAATTAATTCAAAGAAACACAGAAAAAGAATGTTCATGCACCCAAAATAAAAAATGTAATAAGCCAGTGAATAAATTCAGCTCTGACACCCCACCCCACCCCCACAGAAGTGGGCAAGGGGAAGGATGGAGCCTAGTGACCTGAACTGAGCACATTCAACAAGGTTGTGTTCCAGAATTCTCCCTCACACAGGGAGCATTGGTTTAGGAGCCGAAAAGAAGTGCATACAGGAGAAATGAAGTGAGATGTTGCCTCCTCTTCCAGTCCAGGTGTATGTGTGGTTTCACTTCCCAATCCTTTGCACCACCCAGTCTTGTTGACATAAAGGACAGCGGTTGTTCTGCTTCACCCAAAGAGACATGCAGCAGTTGTGGAAGGAGTGATTACACTCTCCCCACACCACTGGTAAGGAAGAAGGGAGGGGTGGGGAAAGAGAGAATTTAAGTGTTATTTTGGAAAAAACAAATGTTGACATTTTTTAAGATAGTCGACTATGTCATTCTATGAAACCATTTCCACACTTCCATCAGTGCACATTTTGAAAAATTATTACATCATTGGAATTTCATACGTTTTCACGTTTTTCATACGTCGTTCTGATTGATGGGTCAGCTAGCCAATCTGAGTGCAAACAAAGGGTCAATTCAATTTCGACGGAACGTCCATCTGTCTGTCTCACCTGTGGTCTTAAGCCATTTAATGGTTGCTTAGCCACTGACATAGCTAGAAACACTGCAACTAGGCAAAAGATCTTACCGACACAGTCCTCCTGTTTATTCTCGGCTTGACAACGTAGACAGGCATCTGAATGACAAACAGGGGAAACACAAGTCCGAATTTAATTGTTTTGACATCATCTACATCTCGCTTTACGATTTAAATACGTTAGCTCGTTTGTTTGTTTGTTTTTTTTTTGTTAGAAGAACTAGCTAGTCAGCCAGCATTACATTCCTAATAATTTCAAACAATATGACAAGCTCAGGTTATTAACGTTACTGGCTGGCAACGATTTGTTACACTAGGGGCACTAATGAAAAGAGAGTGATACAACACAACGTTAGCCAGCTAGACTGAATAGGACAAAATTAATTCGAATAACTATAGATAATTGCAGATGACCGCGTGACAACAAACCAAAGGCCCAAATGATCTATTGGTTGTTCAACTAAATCTAGGTAAGTAAATGTTAGCTAGTCTAACTTAGTTTTGTCGGCCAGTTGATCAACCTTGTTAGCTAGCTATAGCGAAATTTGATATTCCGCACAATCGGTTGGCAAAAACAGTAAAGATGACCCAGCTAACATTTGCTGGTAGTGATATTCCTTTGCCTTAGCTAGGACCTGTAAGCTAACTATCTAGCTAACAGCCTAGAGACGATTGCATTCCCTTAGAATCTAGCTGGATATACATTTCGCTAGCTACGTTAGCTCCTTAGAAAGCGAAATACTTTATTTACCCATAACTTGCACTCTGCAAATGGCGCAGGTATCGCACTCGACGTCCCAGCTCCACATTGCTACAGCATTCCATTTCTTCAGGGAAAACATTTTGTCTCCTCCAGATTTCGACCCAGAAGTGCCAGTATGCGTATGAACCAAACTCGAGTCGTCTCCGTCATCCATCTCCGCCATATCAATGGAAGAGGGCATAACAAAATGGACGGGCCCGAATGGATAAACGTAATTCAACCAAACAGCCACACGGTGGAACTAAAGTCCACTATGTATTCGGCATGGAACCACAATCCGAATTGCTCGCTAGATTAAGACATCATTTGACTGATTTCCTTGTTTAATAGCATCTCCATCGTCACCATAGTATACACCTTATTCATTCAGCCATGAGTGTGCAGTCATAGTTTAGGGGACGGGCAGTGTCCAATTGTCCCACTTGCATCTGAATTGTTGTTCTATTGGGATGTCCAGGGCTACTCAGCATGGGCGCCAACTGGCCGCTTTGAATTGGTCTATTTATCTCACTATTTAACAGTCTGGGTCTGTATTTTCAGGAACTCTATGAGCACAGGGCACTTTTATTTTTTACTGGCCCAGAAATTTGGTGGCTGACCACAGAGTGATAAACCAGTGTCCTGCAGACATCATGAACATGTGCTTTAAGTCATGTGGACTTTAAGACTGATGGAGGAATGGTTCATGTAACCACTGGTAATCAATCCATTGCTGTCCAAGGGAAGGTATGTCCTTTACTTTGAGTATCTGAACATAATAACATAATTATTGAAGCCATAGACAGCTGTTACCATAGCTAATAAACTATATTATGATACCTTGTGTCGTCCTCAGATCAAAGGTGAAAAATTATGTATTTTCTCGTGCATTATTTTAAAAATGCCTTTGTTGAAAGAAAGCACACAGGAGACAGATTTCATTAATAAAACCTTTAACTAAAACACTATTTTCTGGCATTCACCTACACACCACTGCTAGCCGAGCGATCTTGAGGCCCTCTCACATCCTGGGGTAATCTGAATTTGTGAAATGGAGTTCTGGAGGGAAATTCTGAACATTATGCTGAGGAATGTGAGCAGTGTCTCAAAAGTGAAACAATGAGAATTTGAACTTTGCTGAATTCCTAATGTGCCCTGATTTATGGCCAGTGGCAGCAAGCCATGATTGCAGTTGCTACAGTGTTATGGCCAGAGAATGTTCCACTGCAAATTAATGGTTGTTACTGTAGAGTGTAGATGAAAGGATTTCAACCCAGGGCATCTATTCATATCATTTTTGTTTCCACTTTGCACAGCATGCTCAAAGAGGCCTGGAAGATTTTGGGTTGGCAGATGTATAGTGTAGGACACTCAGGGGTGAGTGGGCGAGGTTGAAGGAGGAGGAGGAGACCTACTTGATTGTAAACAAAGGCTAAACAATCCTGCATAGTATACATTTAATATCCAATTTCTTGTGTTTAATGTAAGGTGTTTGTCAAGAAATAGGATATGTCACACAAAAAGGCAAGTGTGAAAGGGCCTAAAATCCAGCTGTGTTCCAATATTTACATTATTCATGAATTCCACATACATGTGCAATTTATGTCCTGCATTAATGTCAACTCTTTTGTCAGTTCAGATTGACTTCCTTCCAGAGATGAAAATCCTCATTTTTGTGCCTGTAAGGAATCCAGAAGAACAGCATTGGTAAATTGAGATGGAGAGAAAACACTACACAAAGTGTCATTAGCATGGCCAGGTGAGGCTGGCACTGAATGGGGAAGCAGCTAGGTTACACTGAGATAAAGGAGGAACACAGCTACATGGACTCAGCACTGTGTGCCATGAAACAGTAATGGCCATTATACATAATACAAATTACTGGGTTTATACAATATATGAGGATCTACATACAAACCAGTCTTCTAGAGGCAACAGGCAAAGAAATAATCACGTCTCGTGTTACTTCCTTTTTTTCCATTTTCTGTCAGTATGTCTAGGGCTGTTATCACAGTTCAGGCTTGAGACCGACTTATGACTTATGATTACCATTGATTATGCAACAAACACCACTGCAGACTACAACACCCAGGCTGGGTTTACACTGACGAGAGATGGAAAGTATTGTTGTATAACAAGGCAGCAGCCTGCCGATGAAAATGCGTCTACCTGCAGTGTAATCTTCCTGAACAACGCGTGCTTCTTGCTGCATAATACACTGCAGTCTTATTGCATGCTGTGCAAGGGGAGAGCGGTTGTGTATGTATGGGGGAGGTTAGTAACTCGCTTTCCCTGAGTGTATGGTGTGCTGTTGAATTTGGTTGCTGAGTGCAAACTCAGAGCTGGCGCAGTGAACGAGCAGGCTGTGCTGCTTAATCCCACACACTGCGGCTTTTCTCCATCCAGTAGAACTGTCCTGCTCATTTTGCTGCAAATGGATGCCTTTTAATTATCCTCTCAAATATTCTTTTTCCATATCATTTGTTTCTGTGTAATTTAAGCTTTAATTAATTTGAGAGACTGTTAAAGTTGAATGTGAAGAAAGAGCAGGGACTTTTGGGAAATGTGGTGTTTTGGCACGGATCGTGCTGGCTCTGAGGCTCTTGGCATCGTAACTGGATGCCAGTCATTGTGCATTTGCTCCATGGAAAGGAATTGTGTAAGCGGGATCCACCCCTGCATACTGTTCTTTAGTTTTTTTTATTTCTTTCAGTACATAGATCCTACTCCCAGCATGTTTCTTATTTATCCTGGAAAAGCATTTGAATCAACACAAGTGCTAATCTTTCATGGAGAGTCATCTACGGTAAAGTGAACTGAAAAATTCCTACTTTTGTTGTGATGTGCTGAAAGAAAAGACAACGCCCCAGACACACCTTTTTTTTCTTTTTCTTTTTCACAGACTTCAGTTTCTTGGAATTCTTCAAGATGGCAGCAAATGTGTCTGCACTCATCTGGGTGGTAACTTTGACTTTTAACACTGTCTTTTCACCTGTGACAACACAGAAAATACATGGATTTTAACATCCAAATGCACAAAGATCACATTACAAAGTTATGTTACAAAACGTTTATCTTGGTGGAATTTGTGTGAACGATTCTGTTCAAATTGAAACAGCTGGGCAATTTACAGATTAACACGAGAATGAATAAATGACAAATGGATAGCTCAGGAAAATGCTAGATAGATACATAACACACCTATGACACCAGACCACACCTCCAGCTACCCTAGCCGTGTGCCTGTCCCTTTATCACCCCCATTCCTCCTATGAAACACCCCCCCCCCCCCCCCCCCCCCCCAAAACGCTACCCGCTCTCCTGTCCTGCAGGGCCTCCAGAAGCAGTTTTCCGTTCTCATCCCCAATGTGGTTCTCACTGAGGTCCAGCTCCACCAGGTGAGTTGAGAGCTTGATCAACCTGCAGATGAAGAGAGAGGAACAGAGAAGCCAGGGAGGAACAGGGAGGTAAGAGAGGAGATGAATATAGAGGAACAGTAGAGAACAGAAAGGAATGACAATGAGGAGTTAAGATAAGCAGTAAGAAAAAGAGACAACTTTACTGCCAGAATATTGTGGCACAAGATGACTAGCTGATAGATATTTAGAGCAATGCTTCTCAGAGTTTGCCAAAGCGTCTGCCAAAGGACTCCTGAGTACTGCCAGCAGCCCCCTGTAAAAATAAAAAATAAAAAATCATATTGCTCTTTAATGGTTGTATTTGTGCCATTGACAGTTTTCAGTACTCTCCAAAAGTCCCCAGACACCTATTGGAAGGCACTACGATCTATGCCTAGAAATCCTAATCCTAAGGAGGAGGAGGAGGAATGTAGACTACTGAGTGCCATCCAGGTGAATGCAGAAATCACCCAGTGGGATCATGGGAGTACTGCTCTCTGGCAAGGAGCAGAAACAGATTTCTGACTCCTCAAGGAAGTCTCCTACAATATCTGGTCACCTGTAAATAGCAACTGTGCAATTTGGGTGGGTCACTGTTCCTGTTAGTAAACAAAATAAGTGTGTGGGTTGTCTGAGTGGCCCAGGTTTCAGTGAGGATGAGGAACCGGAGGGAGAACAGGGAAGCATAGGCTATGATGAAGTCAGTCTTCTGCAGACTGACTGTTCCATAGGTCTGCTGCAATGGGTGGGACGTCAGCGGAGAACACTAGAGAGGGTTAATCAGGGTTAAAATTGTGTGGCACCAAGGGGGACTGTGAAAATAGGTCTGTCTTCTGACAGTGATGCAAATAGGAATCGAAAGGGGACACATGATGCTTCATGGGCACGTCCTCAACATTCTCTCTCAATGGACTCTGATAGACAGGCTCCCTTGTGTTAATCTGATACTGCCTTGTTTTAGTCTGACTGAGTCTCTGTCCAGATGAGGCTGCTGCTGTACTTCAAAGGACCTACTATAAATAGCACTACTAACCGCTAATTGAATAATGCAGCTGGGAAGGCACTCTTCTACTCAGCTACACGATCAGCTGATTAATAAAGGCTGCTGCAACTGAAACAACGTGCTCGGCTGATTAGCAAAACAGTAGCACCAAAACCACAATTACCAGGGCTGAAAATCAGAGTCAGTCCTCCTGCACACTAAGCATTAAGCGATAAACTTACAGAAAAACAAAGCATGAATACGAAATTTACTTCAGTTAAGATACAAACATAACGTTACAGAAGACTATCATGGCTATCATGAGGGTGTAAGAGGCATGCAGAGGTGTGTTGAAAGGAGGAGAGGAATTTAGAGGAATGTTGAAGAATGAGTGCTGCTAGATTTAAAGTGATCTCCAGCCCCTGTGGGCCTCAGTCCCCATCAAACTGATTGATTTAAACCTACGGATTTCACATTAGTGCCTGATTCCACTTTGGCTTGCCATGGTCGAACATATCTGTTCCACACAGGAGATGAGAACATGGCTGATAAATTCAGGTATGTGAGCCTGGCCCCACCATCGCATAGACTAGGATAGCTCATCTGCCTGGGTGAAACGATGAGGACCCCAGCCAAACCAAACTCTTCTGCATTCAATACAAACATATAACGCTATTGCTGGGTGATCATAGGTGAGCTGTCTTTGGCTGAGCATGTTTAGTCTGAAAAAGCAAACAAGCACTCCAGAAAAGCTCACAAATGATAAAAGACAGTGGGAAAATGGGACCTTCTTCACTTATCATTGTGGTTCCTCCGTGACTTAGCTAAGGCTATAAGTCATATGCTTTAGCTTTTTAGACCGGAATATCCATTCCTGCTAAGGACAAATGTCTTCTTCAGCATTTCTTCTATTTTGAAGTTCACAGTCCTATAATGACTCTGATTATGAAATGTTTGAAGTGAAAAAATGAAGTGGCCTAATCACAAAGACAAATGCCAATGGTGCCAGACATTGACACTCAATGATAATCAATGCCAGAGCTAACAGAGCTAAGACCTAGCATCTGAACACCGTTACTAACAGGTACCATCAGCCCTGATACTCACAAGCAGATTGTTTGTGTGAAGCTCATCGCTGTAACAGTCCTTCCCAGGCCAAACGTGTCGATAGCATTGTCTGAGAGGTGAAGCTTCTCCAGCCAAGGCCCAATTTCTGCAGGTGTGGTTACAGACTTCCTCTTCTTCCCTTTAGACATGTCAAACTCAGGAATCTGTCTGGCTTTTTGACACGGCAGCGAAAATGCTACTGCTCAAACAGCAATGCCATTTCATGTCTCTTAAACAGACTGGATGTTGTTAAAAAAGGTCATTATTACAAGAGAGAAAATGCCACGGCTGCTTTAATCAATAGATTTAAAAAAAACAAAAAAACGCATTGATGGGTTCAGTTGTAAATAATAGCCACAATAGAATGATTATTTATCACTTCTGGGACAAAACACTGAGATTTGAGACTGGGGTGTCCAGTAGTAGGGCCTGAACCACCATGGCCCAACTCTGCACCCCCTGACTTCACACTGAAGAGAGTTTAAGATGCAGAACGGAAGCTGAGGAGGACTCTTATTGGGGGAATTTATACAAATCCCTCTGCGTTATGGAGTCATCATCGGCAGGATGGGACAGCATGTTTTCCTTTTCATGAACATAAGGGAATGATTTCCCAACAAGCATTTAACCGTTTCCAAGCACGGAACGCCATCAGGAACAGTAACATGGCAAAAATGTTGGGACAGGTGCGAGAAAGTCAAGGAAAGACAAGCCAAGCCATGAGACGGTAAACAATCCAAGTCTCCTAATGCTGTAAAAGACTGACTGCAGTCAGTCTGATCATGGTCAAGACATGGGGGAAGTAGTTCCTAAGACATGGGGGAAGTAGTTCCTCAACCATGGACAACTGAAAGTTACTGTCACTCTCTCAGTCACTTGTTCTGTCTCTTCCTACAGTATGTAGCTTTAAGACACGGAAGCACAGCAAATTCAATACCTTTTCTCTTTCTCTTTTTTCCCTTTGAAGATGCCGTACTGCTCCTCAGTGGCTTTGAGTTGGTAATGCCTGAGGGGAGAACACACCCATTAGATCAGTCACCTACTGCTCCTGTCTACACTGAACAGGACACTGCTTCGTAGAACCAGGATTGAACAGAACACTCACGCACGCAGGCACGCATGCACACGCACGCATACACCCGCACACACACACACGCACACAGCTGTGAACACAAAAGGTCCATTTGAACTGAAATCAGAACTAATTACTGGCAGACTTATGAAAACAGAAAAACTATTCTTTAATGTGCATCATTACACTTGGCCTTATACTTTTGTACTTTTTTGAAGAGTGAGGTTCTAATTTGACATTTTAGGGTAATGTGGGCATTAGTTAACAAAATGTTGTGACTTGTTAGGTTTGGACTCAGCAATCCAGCCAGTGACTGTAACTGTGATTGTAATAGGCTACAAACCCTCTTTACTACTAAAACATCTCTGAGCATTCCACACAAATGCTACTCATTCCTCACATGTGTGTTTCTGATTACAGGGAAGATTTAAGTGATTTAAGCTGAGCTCAATTATGCAAAAATCTGTGCAAATCTGCAGTCAGACTAAGTTACGTGTGCGTGCACACACATATTCCGCACTGTAAGATGGGTACCTGGCACCACTACCGACCACTTATTCTTTTCAGGTATGCCTGCTGTGATGAAGACTGCCCCCATACTGTATATGCCAATAACTACCTATCCTGAACCCTTAACTGCCCCAGATGAGCCAACCACTGCAACTACATTCCCCATAAGCACCCCTCTCAGGTAACGTCACTGCAAAATGTTAGAAGCCTTATTCCAGTCACTGTTGAGTTTTCTAGTTGGCTCTGGGGAAGGATGCATTTCAGGTTATCTGGAAATGACTGATATGAGGCCTGGAAATCGGACCCTAGACCAGCAGAGGTTTATTATGTTGATTCTGTAATGAAATCAAATTATGAAATTATTTGAAATGTAATGTAATGATTACACCAAACACTCCCTTGAATGTTTAAGTTTTTGGTTGGATATCATGACACTGTTATTTCTGCGACTGGGTGTGGTGGGAGCAGCAATATGACTGAGGGGCAGGTCTGGAGGCAGCCAAGGACATGGGAGGAAGACAAGAAAGGAATGCAGGATCGTGTAGTCTTGTGATTTTGGGTCTGGCTCCATGTCCCAGTGACCTGTGACACAGTGGCCGGCCCATACAGATTGTGAACGTACAAGTGCAGTGTTTTTGTTGGACCTGCAGTTAATCGCTGTAATAATCCCATTTGTCACTGCATGTACAGCGTGTAGCAGTCAGGATTAAGTCCACATGGGCTTGGATGTGGAGCCGAACCTGCCTGATGGAGACCCTCTACGTGCCTGTTGGGTCAGCTGCAAGGGTGCTGGGCTCCTCCAGGGCGAGGCGCTCTGCGTGTTTCACCAGCACGTCCACCAGCTCAGTGGCGCCCCCACACTGCAGGTCATTGCCATTGACATACAGATCTCTGGGTAAAGAGGTGAGATATCCAAGGCTGTGGCCTTGTGATTACAGCTGTGCAGACTGAGAGGGCACTGTCCATCAGCCTCAGTAACAATACTGATATTGTTCAGATATGACACTATACATGATACAACTAACAGTAAAAACACAATAACAGCACACACAGCTAAATAATAATAATAATAATAATGATTATGATAATCATCATCATCATTTTGTATTTATATAGTGCTTTTCTAAGTGCTCTAAGATGCTTTATAACAAAAACAGACAATTATAAATTAAGCACAAAATCCAAACAGAAAAAAGATATAACAATGCGAAGAAAACAATAGTGCATAGCAATAAAATAAAGCAAGTGTGAGAAAAGCACAAATGAGAACAGCATAAGAACAATAGAACAAGGTAACTAGGAACATAAGTCATAAAAGTAGCAGGTTTTTTGTGGATGGGAGTGAGGTCAGCAAGTTTGGGGGGGGCGGGGGGGAGCACTGCCAGAGAAGAGTGAGGAGTTAATTACTGCTGTGAAGAGTGGGCTGATTGTGGGGAGACAGGGGTGGTAGGGTCCATACCACAGGTGGGAGTCTTATTCCTCTCAGTACTTTGCTAAGGTTGACGGCAGTGATTAGGGAGAAATGAGAGAGGTTCTGGTTGGTGAGAGGTGGGCAGCTGAGTTCAGTTTGTGTTGGGAAGGGGGGAGGGGTGGAGAAAATGGACAGCACTACCACTAATATATAGAAAACGCCAATGAAAGTAGCACATATGAGATGCATAATCAAAACAGAACAACTGTGGACAACTGTATACCAACCTGACAGCACTCCTCGAGACCAGGGCACCCAACAGAGTTCCACTGCTTGGGCCCAGGGAACAGTAACACAAACTCAGGGAAAGGACATGGTTGTCCCCCTCTAGGCCACACAGTAGTGCTCTCACTCCTTCCTCTCCAACACTGGAAAGAGAGAGAGAGAGATCGAGTGAGAGAGAGCGAGACAGACAGACAGACATCATAAAACAATTCAGAAACTCGGTTGGCCATTGAGATTAGCCCACACATGCATGACTTTAAGAGGCTGAGATAGAACTGCAGTTTCTGACAATATTTGGTAACTACGTATCATAAAATGCATTCCTTCAAAATAGTTAATTGATTAAAATTTTCCCAAACTTCCCAAACTTCAAATTTGGAAACTGGCCCGTTCCCCTGGGGTAAAAGAGAAGCTGCTCTATGCTGGCAGTAAAATACACAGCTAACCGCCATCGCTGCTTTTCTCCCTTATCTATATAGGGAAGCTGAGTGCTGCCACATGAACTACAGCAGTTTATTGCAAACAGATTGTGCATTCTTTGATGAACATTTAACAACGAGAACTTACAAGAGGATAACAGAATCCAGCCCTGAATTGATTTGTGTGTCTCGTATCTTCCTGTCTCTCTCTCTCTTGCTCTGAACAAACAAACACGCACACATGCACACAAACGCACACACACACGCAAGCACACACGCACACAAACGCACACACACACGCAAGCACACACGCACGCGCACACACACACACACACGCACACGCACACGTACACGCACACTCACAGACACACATGCACACACACACACACACGCACACGCACACTCACAGACACACACACACGCACACTCACAGACACACACGCACACACACACACACAGACACACGCACACTCACACACGCACACGCACACACACACACACACACGCACACGCACACACACACACACACAGACACACACACACGCACACGCACACACACACAGTGTTACTCACGGGGTATAGTCCAGACAGAGGACTGTAAGGGAGCTGAGTGCCACAGCCCGACCCAGCCGCCCCAGGGACCAGACGTCCAGTCTGCAGTCCAGCAGCCCCAGCTGTCTGAAAGGGTACTCCGTCCTACCCCGCTTCTCCAGCAGGAGGCACTGTGAAGCCAAGAAAGACAATAAACTTGGGTTTCATTTGCCCTGAGGGAGCATCAATGCTCAAAAACTGTGTATGTGACAGAGGGAGGCCCAGTCAGACTGAGAGATTAGCACAGTAGTTGCATAAATAAACCCCAGCGCACGTATAGGTTTCTTGTCTTCTCCTCTGGACAAAAATGATCCCGTGTATGCAGGAGCTTAGAATCATAAAAATGAAGCAAGACTGATTTACTGGTAATGAGTATCCCATTTACTCCTCCTTGACAAAACTGAGCTCCATTCTACACCAGTGTGAGATTTTGACTATTTTCTCATGCTTCCCCAAATTCTGCTCATGAGAAACAACCCTTCACTTGTCTGACTAGGATAACAACAAAGCAATGTTCTAGGGTTCACTTAAATGCTTTTTTGTCTGAAATAAGATGACTGCAATAGCCAAGGAGAAACCCATGAGAGATCTATTAGCAGAGCAACAAATCAACGAGAACTTTCTTGAGCTTCTGTTCTTAAATTGATCCCTGATTTGTCTTGGATTGATCGATGCCCTCGCTCTTCATTTCTCCCTTGGGGGAGGGTTAGGAGAGGCAATTCACAGTCGGAGTTCAGTAATCTCAAAATAAGCATCTGATTTACTTCTCAGGAGATAAAGAAAAGGCTGTTGTAAGCGGTAGATTTTTTTTCTTTGGGCATGAACACTGGTCCTTTATAGGCTTTGCCAAACAGAACCTTTTACTTGTTGAATATATTGACAAAGATTTACACCAATAAACCGAACAAGTGATCCGGCCTAGTCACACCCACTTAGCACAGGCACAGAGATGACCTTGAAGAAAGATAGCTGCCTGAGCACAAGTTCTGTATCACTTTCTACCCTCCAAGCCTTCAGGGTACATACATGTTTCCCAAACCAAGTGTGTTTGATCAGTTTCATGTCATTCTGTAGCCTCACTATAGGGCTTCACTTGTGCTGCTGTTTTTAAGCCCACCTGACATGATTTACCAGGCACAGGTAAAATAAAAGCCTGTGCTTCCACTAATGCTTGCTGTAAACTAGTTTTCAGTAAAGAAAATAAAAAATAAGTGAAGTCAATTATGAATAGAGGGCAGCACAGTGGTCCGGTGGGTAGCACTATTGCCCAGATCCTTGGTTTGAATCTCGGCTGGGGCCTTTCTCTGTGGAGTTTGCATGTTCTCCCCGTGTCCATGTGGGTTTCCTCCAGGTACTTTGGTTTCCTCCCACAGGACATGCAGGTAGGCTAATTGGAAGGTCTAAATTGCCCATAGGTATGAGTATGTGAGTGAATGAGTTTATGAATGGTGCGTGTGCCCCGTGATAGATTGGCAACTTGTCCAGGGTGTATTCCTGCCTCTCGCCCAATGCACTCTGGGATAGGCCCCAGCACCCCCCGCGACCCTGACCAGGAATAAGCAAGTTATATAATGGATAGATGGATGGAAATATGAATAGATCTACTTAAATGGGAAGGAGTCCAATCTTATTATTCAGATGCAAAAGTAGGGTTTTTGGTTGTTGTCATAATTGTGGAAAAAAAGCCAAAATTCCAGTCAAATCAAAACAATTTGACCAAATTGATTTCTGAAATCTGATTCCAGATCTGTTGTGTAAGTCCAAGATGGAGACGGAGAGGGAAGCCATGATGCAATATCAATTAGTCATGTCAATATTACTGCACTTCAGAAGTGTTTGTATTTTTAACCCAAATAGGAGCAATATCCATTTAAAATGCATGTCCTTCATGTGACCTGCTAAGTTAACCAGCCTACTGTAAAAATAAATGATTGATGCATGGCTGACAGCAAAAATATTTCTGTTGGGGGTTTTTCTCAAAAAATCAGCACTGCATACCTGACCCTGGGAATAAGTAACAGATGCTTCAAGCTCAGGGCCTGGAGACTGAGTATATGCTTACACTGTATCCATGTGCCAAGGGGGTAGCTGCAGATTACTGAATGCCAGGCACACCCTTATGCAAAGGTTTGGGGGGAGACGGAGAGACATGTCACCCCCAATATTTTCATATCCAGCTAGTATGCTTATGAGTCTTGAAGTCTGACTATGTGAGACTAGGTGGTCCAGTCAGTCTCTCCGAACGAGAACATGATATGATACCTACAACGATGGGCATGCCACATAGCTAGGATAAGACATGAAGTACCCATGTGGACTTTTTAATAGGCCAGTTTATGTGTTGGGAAAGTGTCAATACTAAAACCAACACTGTGCTAGATGAAATAAAAATCTAGCACAAGAAGTATACTTTGACAACCCACATGTCTTCCAGCTTTACTTCCAGCTACCACCTGGTTACTATGGCAATGCTTGCTGAAGTTGTGATTGACGGTGTTTATTGTACATGATCAGAATGTGTAGCGGAGAACACGGAAGAAGCATGAGCGTGCGAGGGAAAATGAAAAGTTCAAAACCTGTCTGTACTGCAGCAGCTTGAGTGATTCAGAGGCCAGTTCTCATCCATTGACACTCAGTATGATTCAATATGATAATATGATTCAGTACTGCTTCCATTTCACAACTCCCTGCAGAGTGCTCCTTAGGCGCTGGGTGTGCATCAGCAGGGGTGACTTACTAGATCGGCGACGTCCTGTTGTCTTGGTGATAGGTCCCAGACGGTCAGCTCGCGCCCGTGTGTGTAGCGTGTGTCCCGCACCGCTTGGAGGAGGGGCCAAAGGCTGGGGGACACGTGAGTCCCGGGTGTGTTCTCCGGGAAGGTGAGTGTGATCTACAGCAGAGACAAACCGCTTACTGCTCCAAACCAGACCTCACACACTCAGGCACAGCATGCTGTAAGAAGAAGGTGTGTGTAAGCACGGTTGTTTGATTTCTGAGTGTGTGTGTTTGTGTGTATTTGAAAGTGTGTGTGAGCATTCATGATTGTGCGTGTATATACATGCATGCCTGTGTGTGAGAGGGACAGCCTACCTGTGTATGCATATGTTGGAAATTTTGGTCAAATGCATTGGTGTATAGGTGTGTGAGGATGTGTGCATTTGTATATATGAGCATGTTTGTGTACGTGTGCATGAGTGTGTGCAAAAGAGAGAAAAAAGGAGAAAATTAATTGGGAAATTCATGGCAAATTTGTTGTTTTTCCTCTTTACTAATCATTTGTGTTCCTTTGAGATGTTCCGCCAAGCTTTCACAGCTTCACCATTCCATCATCGGACTAATTTGACTTTGAGGAGCTTTCTTAGAAAGCCGGACATTACAGTTGCTATTCTGAGCTGTAGGTTTTTGTATTCACTTCTGAAGATGGTGAAAATAGCATTTTTTATTTTCATTTTTGGGTGAATTTTGGGCTGGCCTTTCACTTTGTTAGTGCTGCATGTCTTCAGAAACCGTAGCGATCAGTAGAACACAATGTCTACCTTAGTCATGTTTTTCTCCTTCTCGATGCATCGCAGGACATCTCGCCTCACAGAGGGACTGATGCAGCTCTCACTTTCCACACAATGTCTTTCGTATGACTTCAGAAACTGCCGGAGACTGGCAGAGACGTAAGACGTTTTCGAGCTGGGTCTTGCCGTTCCTTTTCCACCCCTCTTCGCCTGCTCATCTCTCGACATTTGCTCACCCCAGATTTCACAGCCTAGCTTTTAAACGAAGGAAAAGAAGAGAAAATAAGTTCCACATGTTTTTGCATTTCAGTGAGTAAAATAGGAATAGACACTGTCAGTGCATCATAAATCATTAGATTTCTGCAGATCACACATCAGAGACCAAACAGATCTTATGTCGAAAGGTTTCCCATTATTTCCATTCATTTGGGCTCGCCAATTCTGCTTTGAATTATTGCTGTGCTACCTTCCTCTACATTTGGCCACAAAGCTGCAGGCCACTATTACGTACACCTAATTAGCCCCACAGTGTCACAGGAGAGAGCTAGCACCAAATGAGATACATATCTCTCAATCACGGCCTACATGTTGTTCGAACTGCTCTTGGGCCCCTGATGGTCAGATCTGGAGAGAACTCAGGAGACTCTTAACTTAGTATCTGGTAGCAAAACTTTTGCAAACAAAAATCGCCATTTTAACAAAGTGATAATAAACATTGGCCTGATTCTCTGAGAGCAGTTTAAAGACATGTGAGGTAGTGTGAGGTAGTGTGACACATAGACCTCTACTTGCCATTCATTTCTTCCTTTTGTGTCACAATTTATGTCCTTTGAGCAACACTTCACTATAAAAAGTCAAAATGGAGATAGCAAAAGATATATATGAGCCTGTTTTTCATACACAAGCACCTTCTTGGCTTTATGATTTGAATAACTGCTGCCACTTGTAGACAGGCCTTCACTTACATGTGATTCATAATAAAAATATGGGTTTCATACCCAAAAAGTGGGCGGTTCATCACTCTTGGAAGAACCTTGGCTGACTGAGGCCACACTACTCCTGGTGGGATGAAAGCAATTATGCCCTGCCTCTATGGACTCCTGGTAATAGCATACTAATAACGGTCAAACCTACAACTATAGTACAGGGCCCAGCCTGTGATCATGTGTGGGCATGTACTGGCTGAGCTGCTTGCTAAATGATTAAAAACTATGCAGTAATAGTAGCCTGCCAGACCAGTCATAAACCCACAAATAATCCATATGATCATAAAACCACAAATAAGGTACAGTGCATAAACCGAACAATATAAGCTTAACTGCTCCTCAAAAGTGTGGAGGCCAATACTGATTATTTCTCATTTAAAAATTGAATCTATTCTAAAGGGCCTGCTCTGCATTTTGCCTGCAATTTGTTTTGAATAATATTTAGTGATGCCAATATGTTTTAAAAATCAATTACATCCTGTTGTCCCAGTCACAGCTCCTTCAATCGAGTCAGTTACACCTGATTTGCTACGCATTCCAGTGCATACACCTTTTTCAATTTGTTGAGGCTTTAGATAAATCTGCATGTATACTCATTCATTGCAATCATAAATAATAACCATTCCTGTTTTAACTGATATTGTCCATATCAAAACTCCAGTTACTGTCATTTCACAGAAAAATAAGCTATATACATGGATTATCACAATAGAAAAAAAACTGTTGATTCATTATTCTAACTGGTTTTAATGATTGTTTAATTAATCTCCCGCCAACAGACCTGTGGTTTTAAACTGGATAGATTCACTGTTATACCAGACAGGCCCTCATGCAGATACGATTTGAGAAACTAAGGCAACGTGCCATGCACATACATAGTCTATGCAGAAAATACTACATAACAAACTATTTCAACTAGCATGGTAATCATAGAAAAGCCTACCCACGGACATGAAAACAATATTATCATAAAAAAAGAAATCAAATGAGCCCCAGACATTTTCCAGATGTGATAATACTGTGTCTGAACATAGTAGAAGCACATGTTCAAATCGAGGAGAAAAGTTTGCTCATAAATCACAGACAGCAGAACTGATTACTTTCACTAAAAATTTCACTGAAGTTTCAGAAGTTATTTAAGACAAAACATACAAAATGCCGACAAATGTGAAGTCATTTTTAGACACAACTGCAATGCACTCACCTACTACCATGAGATTTTTTTCCCCCTCTGTTGAGTGTCTGTTGCTGTAGCAACACGTTGCTATGCAACAGAGGGGGACACTCTGACTGAACAGGGGCTGTGCTCAAAAAAGGCCTTAGTAGTGGTGGTTTCATTTTTTTGACCGAGCCTTTTTGTTAGCTAAAGACTGAGGCAGGTGCTACGTTTACACTGTGTTTTGTGCATTGTATAAATATGCTAAATTTAATGAAGTTGTAAATTATAGCCAACACAAATATATGCTATTTAGTATTACAGTGAAAAAAAACTGGTATTTTCAATTTAATGGAGGAAGTTGCTTACTGAATGATCCAACAGTGGCAATGAAAACAAGAAGATTTTGACTACGAAAACCCCTCTGCCACACATACTCATATAGTTCTTATGGTTGATGATCAATAAATTCTCACCATAATGAAGAAAAACCTACTCTTCAGGAGGCAGGTGTGCATGCGTCAGTGACTACTGTCCACAGCCGACTTCACAGACAGAAATACAGGGGCTACAGTGCAAGATGCAAAACACTATTTAGCTGCAAAAAATGAATTCTCTAAAATGGATTTATAATGTATGCGTGTTCCCTGAAATTCTCACACAGCAATAGACTGTCACTCACATTTTTTTTTCACATCTTCATGTTAAAAAACCTGCCAAACAAGAATTTTTAATGACTAAGTAAAACAAAACCCCATAATTTAACCATAAATAGATAGGTCTACAGTTTGTGTTAAACGTATCCCTTTCATTACATGTAAAATAATTTTACTCCATAGACAGAAATCTATCAAAGAAATCCGTCATGAAAAACAACCTGTACATTTGATGCGACTGTGTCAGGGAAACTGACACTGAAAGAATACATTGAAAACAGCAGCTGATTGGGAAATAAAACCATTTCCCACAGATATTTGGTGACATATGTTTGGCAAGAAAACAGACCTTTCCGTTGAGTCTATTGCTGTGTGAGAATTTCAGGAAACACTGTACAGTATACATTATAAATCCATTTTAGAGCAATTATACATGTTATTTCTATACAAATTATGCATTCCAGTGTTATTGGTTACAATGCTGAACCTTGGCCCTCATAGTCAGAAGTGAATGAGTATGAGGGGCAGAGAGAGTTTCATAGTCGAAAAATCTTCATTGCCAATGTTTGATCATTCAGTGAGCAACTATCTTCTAAATCTATGAAGTTGCTACAGAGCCATGGTTTCTGTCTTCATAACGTCTCATGTTGCCCATGTAGCCTAACAGATCAAATCAAATATCTACAGCTGCATGCATTTCCTAACATCACAATCTTATCCTTTAATGCTTTGACAGTTTTATCCATCAACTTTCAGTTAAATTTCTAGAAAATATTGAAAATTGATTTTACCAACGAACTTTACATTGTTGACGGAGGACGGAGTGTATAAATGGATAGTGATAAAATGCTATGTAAAAAGTTGTGTAAGTCGCTCTGGATAAGAGCGTCTGCTAAATGCCTGTAATGTAATGTAATGTAATGAAAGAAATAACGCGGTGTTTCGGATAATCTAAAATACACCATGAATAAACGAACTGCTGCGAAAAGATGTTGTTACTAGCCTAGGAACAGACCAAATTTGGATGATGCAGAATTTGAATCACTGCTTCCACAGACGCCGAAACCACGAGTGCTGCCGGCTGCTGGTCGCCGATATAAAACCTGTCAGCGCGCGCGGAGTCCGTGCAGAACATACTGTAGGGAGAAACGCTTGGATATTGTTGCGCAGCCTCGTGACATCGTCAGAAACAATGACACCTGGGAGCACGCGGGAGACTACGGAAGAGGACAAACCCAAACAAACACCCAGCCCGGCAGGTATTTGTCGCTTTAAATCTTTGCGCTGACTGCCAAAAAAGTTTGTCTTGTTTTTGTTTGAAAACATAAGTAAAACATATAATTTTACCTAAGTCATTCCAATGAACGAAAAATCCTTTAAAAAATTGAATAAAAATGAAATAATAATAATAATAATTAAAGCCGCAAGCGGCGTTGGAAGGGGTCCAAGCAGTGGCAGCATCGCGCCCCCTATGGAGCGATTTTAAAATGGCTTTGTCCTCATGATCATACGCCTTCACCCAACATGTCTACTGAATATCACAATGATCGTATGATATATTGATGACTTATGGCCAATTTTGAGCTAAGAGACGCTGTCGGATGACTTAGTTACGTCGCCATGGATGTGTCCTGGCCGCTTCCCGTCAAGGCCTTTAATATGTCGTAACACTTAGATGGCATGTCATAACACTTAGATGGTCCGGTGTGCATGCGCAGCTGCAGTGTTTCTGCGCCGCAACTAAAAAAGGCGTCACGCTAGTGTTGTCACGATACCGAAATTTTGACTTTGATACTGATACCAGGTTTAGTATTACTAAAGTGTATTGGGGACGGAGTGTGGCGCAGTGGGTAAGGAACTGCGCTTGTAACCGAAAGGTTGTAGGTTCGAATCCCGGGTAAGGACACTGCCGTTGTACCCTTGAGCAAGGTATTTAACCTGCATTGCTTCAGTATATATCCAGCTGTATAAATGGATACAATGTAAAGTGCTAAGTAAAAGTTGTGTAAGTCGCTCTGGATAAGAGCGTCTGCTAAATGCCTGTAATAAATAATAATATTACGATACTCAATACTGAAATGATACTTGAAACTTAAATGGTGCTAATTCGATACTCGGTACCTAACGATACTGTAATTACCTTAATAGATCAGAAACGTAATGTCCACAAGGGTTGACCTCATTTCCTAATTCATGGTTTATTAACAACCTTTAAGTTGAAGCCTCTTCAACATATTAATATGCATAGGCCTATAGTGTTACAACACTGAACAATAGAAAAACATGTTAAATATATTTCAAAAATTAAACAGTTGTAAACTAAATAATCTTTAAAACAGGTCTTTCACCTTTAAATAGATTTAAAAACAGCATATTATAATAACAATACAGCATCTATCTATAATAAAATATTTCCAAATTGGAACACCTATTGCTACTGAAGTGAACTGAGTCAAAGCTTGCGCTGAATCAAAGAGCTGAGTGCACAAGCAAAAGTCACCTCACTTGGAAACCTTAGTTGCTACTGCCTTCTAGCGAAGATTCTGACAAATTACACTTTTCATCCTCTCAATCAGTAATGCGGGAGACAATTTTCCGTGGCTTTTACATTTAACTCAAAACTACCGAACGTCGGAATATTCTAATACCGAACCGTTTATTTTTAATTTTTAAAAAAAAATTTTAAGTACCGAGAAAGTGCTGAAGTTTTGGTATACCGTGCAACACTACGTCAGACACATATTCCAATCCATTGCTCAGCTTAGCAGAGAATGCACATTTCAGAGCGCCACAGAGACAGATAGAATAATAACACATGAATGCACATTTCAAATAATAAATACGACATTGAGAAAAAACGGAAGAAAGACATAATATCAACTCGCGAATTGCGTGCTGCGGGCAAAGAAGCCTACCGTTTTATTTATGTAGACATTGGCAGATGAGAAAATTTTCGGTTACGCTGACCTATAAAACGCTATATCAAAAGCTAAATCAGACATGTTATACATCGTTAGAAAGCTTATAATCTCACCTACTGAATAAATGAATTGTCAATCAAGCCAAAGCAACAGGTGTGGTATTACGCACAGCTATTTTTGAAGGTAGCCTACCCAGTGATCAAAAATGCGCGTATATTTCGCCAACGGATTGTTCAAGACAATATATGACCTCTCATTCGCAAAAAGGACATCTCTACGCGTAAAACCGATGGTAAGATTGTATATTTATTAAATGTTTAGTCCCATATATTGACTTTAGAATGAAATAGTATAAGGAAAAAAACAAAATTGTCTCGTTTATTTCGTTATTCAGTGAGCAGCGTTTTCACTGCTGTATTGGCATATTTTAGGGCTAATGTCGGGTTTATCTTGTTCCTACGGAATATTGCATTACATTACATTACAGGCATTTGGCAGACGCTCTTATCCAGAGCGACTTACAACAAAGTGTATAACCATAACCAGGAATAAGTGTGCCGAAAACCCTAGAGAGAAATACCGCTCCAAGTGCAGGGAACAACCGCATAGTTCAACTTGGACCCAGTAGGTAAAACTGATTAACGCTAACACAAACAAGAACAGCAACAACGCAGTCTATGAAAACGTTCAAGCAATAGTTAAGACGAGTTAAGACTAAGTCACCTACAGAACAACCACCTAGTTACAATCCTAAACTTACAGTCAATGTAGAGATTAAATTGAGAATACGATTTCTCTCAGCACAATGACGGATTTAAAGACTAAACGAACTCACCCGATATTGTCTTCAAATGGACCGTATTATTTATTTAGACACTGGCAGACTACAGCATAAATTGCGTATTTTGTTTACATTCAATATTAGTAATTGCAGCGAGAAACTGCAGCTGTAGGTCGTTATGTTATGGTAGCAACGGAACGAAGCGGACTATATATGTATTACCGTCATTGTTCTATTATACCACAACCCTAAGCTTACAGTCGATTTAGAGATTAAATTGAGGATACGATTTACAGCATGAATTACGTCTTTTGTTTATATTCAATATTAGTAAATGCCGCGAGAAACTGCAGCTGTATGTCGTTATGTTAGCAACGGAACGAAGCGGACTATATATGTATTACCGTCATTGTTTTATTATACCAGCGTGTTTTCGCGCGTTTGTACAGAAACTGTACAACTACCAATAAAATGGTTTAGCTTTTAAAGACTTAACGAACTCACCCGATACTGTCTTCAAATGGATCCATGCCAAAGAAAAGTAATTATTCGTCCTCTCAGGTTTTACTGAAAAACTTTTGGTAGCCTATCCTAGCATGCACGCTAGGTGGCACTGTCAGACCGTGCTTTCACTGCTAAAAACTAGACCCTACGCTGTCGGATTACTTGCGTCGCCATGGTTGTCCCTTGCCGTAAAGAAGTTAACTCGATGTCGTAATCGTTTGGATTTGGAGCTCCAGCTTTTCCGCACCCCACCTAATGAAAAAATCCAAATGGTGTGCAAACCATACGGCGGACACAGGTGCTTCCAATAGGAAAGTTGTAGAGCACATTCAGATGCATCAGTCGATGAAGTTTTGTGTTGATCTGACTTATGGTGTGGGAGTTATGACCTTTTAAAGTGTGATCCTTTGTTATAGCGCCACCATCTGGTCGACATGGGTGATTTTTAGTGCCTGAGTAGTGGGGGGCCATAGGAATCCACCTACCAAATTTGGTTGGTCTACAACTTATGGCTGCTGAGCCTCAGACATTTTAGCTGAGAAAACTGCCACACCCCAACTAAAAAGTCTAAATGGCGGGCAAACAATATGGTGGACATAGGTGGGGCCAATGGCAAAGTTGTAGAGCACGTTCAGATGCATAGGTCGATGAAGTTTTGTGTTGATCTGACTTATGGTGTGGGAGTTATGGCCTTTTACGCAAAACCCTTTGTTATAGCGCCACCATCTGGCCGACGTACGTGGTTTTTAGTGCCTGAGTAGTGGGGGCCCATAGGAACCCACCTGTCAAATTTGGTTGCTCCAGGACGTATGGTTGCTGAGCCTCAGACACTTTTACCGGAGAAAAATAATAATAATAATAATAATAATAATAATTAAAGCCGCAAGCGGCGTTGGGAGGGGTCCAAGCATTGGCAGCATCGCGCCCCCTATGGAACGATTTTAAAATGGCTCTGTCCTCATGATCATATGCCTTCACCCAACATATCTACTGAATATCATGATGATCGTATTAAATATTGATGACTTATGGCCAATTTTGTGCTAAGAGACGCTGTTGGATGACTTAGTTACGTCGCCACGGATGTGCCCTGGCCGCTTCCCGTAAAGGCCTTTACTATGTCGTAACACTTAGATGGTCCGGCGTGTATGCACAGCTGCAGTGTTTCTGCGCCGCAACTAAAAAAGGCGTCACACTAGTGTTGTCACGATACCAAAATTTTGACTTTGATACCGATACCAGGTGTAGTATCACGATAATTGATACTGAAACGATACTGATTCAATACTCGGTACCTAACGACACTGAAATTACCTTAATAGATCAGAAACATAATGTCCACAAGGGATGACCTCATTTTCGAATTCACGGTTTATTAAAAACCCGGTTTATTAACAACCTTTAAGTTGAAGCCTGTTCAACATATCAATAAGCATAGGACTATAGTGTTACAGCACTAAACCATAGAAAACTATATAAAATATATTTCAAAAATTAAACAATTGTAAAGTAAATTATCTGTAAACAGGTCTTTCACTTTAAAATATATCTAAAAACAGCACATTTCAATAACAATACAGCATCTTCCTATAATAAAATATTTACAAATTAGAACAGCTATTGCTACTGAAGTGAACTGAGTCTAAGCTTGCGCTGTATCAACCACGAAAAAATCCACAAGCGCAGGTCACCTCACTTGCCAACCTTAGTTGCTACTGCCATCTAGCGAAGATTCTGACAAATCATAACTTTTCATCCTCTCAATCGGTAATGCGGGAGACACATGTCCCTGGCTTTTACATTTGACGCAAAACTACCGAACGTCGGAAAATTCTAATACGGAACCGTTTTTTTTTTTTTTTTTTTTTTTTAAGTACCGAAAAAGTGCTGAAGTGTCGGTGTACTGTGCAACAGTACGTCAGACACATATACCAATCCATTGCTCAACTTAGCAGAGAATGCACATTTCAGAGCGCCTCAGAGACAGATAGGATAATAATACATATTTCATATAGTCTAATAAATACGACATAAAAAAAACGAAACGAAAAATCAACTGGACATTCCTGCTAGCATGCGTGCTGCGCGAAGAATACCTTATTATTTATTTAGCCATTGGCAGACTACAGCATTTGCGACTTTTGTGTATATTCAATAGTAATTGCAGCGAGAAACTGCAGCTGTAGACACAAGAAAGTTTGTTATATTATGGTAACAACGGAATGAGGCGGACTATATATATAGGCTATATTTACCGTCATTGTTTTATTATACCAGCGTGTTTTCGCGCGTTTGCAGAGAAACTCAATTACTATCAATAAAAATGGTTTAGCTAATTCCCAGCGTAGCCTAATGACGGATGGAGATGGGACTAAAATAATTTTCAACCGTCCACCACATTTTAGCAACGTTCCAACACTCTCGTCATCACTGTTCCATGGGTCACAAAAACTATTACACTAACGCTTACATTGCAGTGTGAAAAATCTACATTATATAATACCACTAACCTATTTAAAGACACCCAATTTCAAAAAGAACGTATAGAACGAAAAGAACGTATATAACCGAAATATTTTGAGCAGTAATACTTACATAGCAACATGACATTTTATCTGTGTTTAGTAGCCTAGTATAGAGACAGAAAATCAATTACAAAGTCCTATCCGCTTCTGTTTTGCGTCAGAAAACGATGTCAGATAGGTCTATCAGCAAAGAAATGGCTTAGCTAAGCCCTTAAGTCCTCAGTAATAATAGTACTCTACAAGAAATTATGAAAATCGTTGACAACGTTTAGTTAGGTGAATCGTCTTTTATGCTACGCCACAATGCGCAAGTGAATGCGATAAGAAAATATTCCGTTGCGCTGAACTATAAAACGCTATTCCAAATGAAAAATCATACATGTTATACATCGTTAGAAAGCTTATACTCTCACCTACTGAATAAATGAACTGTCAATGAAGCCAAATCGTACGAAAAACGGCGACAACGCCTTAAGCAACAGGAATCACAAACGGATTGTCCACGACAATATATGACCACTCAGTCGCAAAAGGGACATCTCTACGCGTGAAACCGGTGGTAAGATTGTATAATTATTCAAAGTTTAGTCCCAGATATTGACTGTAGAATGACGTGGTAATTTTTTAAAAAAAGTTAGTCTCGCTTATTGCGTCATTCAGTTAGCAGCGTTTTCACTGCTGTATTGGCATATTTTAGGGCTAATGTCGGGTTCATCTTGTTGCTACGGAATATTGCATTACATTACAGGCATTTGGCAGACGCTCTTATCCAGAGCGATGTACAACAAAATGTATAACCATAACCAGGAACAAGTGTGTCGAAAACCCTAGAGGGCAGTAGCCTACCGTTCTAAATGCAGGGAACAACCGCATTGTTCAATTTAAACCCTGTAGGTTACACTGATTAACACTAACACAGACAAGAACAGCAACAACGCAGTCCATGCACAAATACAAGCAATAGTTAAGACGAGTTAAGTCACCTACGAAACAACTACATAGTTACAACCCTAAGCTTACTGTCAATTTAGAGATTAAATTGAGAATACGATTTCTCTCAGGATAATGACGGATTTAAAGACTAAACGAACTCACCCGATATTGTCTTCAAACGGACCGTATTATTTATCTAGACATTGGCAGACTACAGCATACATTGCGTCTTTTGTTTATATTCAATATTAGTAATTGCAGCGAGAAACTGCAGCTCTAGGTCGTTATGTGATGGTAGCAACGGAACGAAGCGGACTATATATGTATTAGGCTACCGTTATTATTTCATT
This sequence comes from Anguilla anguilla, assembly GCF_013347855.1. Classification (NCBI taxonomy): domain Eukaryota; kingdom Metazoa; phylum Chordata; class Actinopteri; order Anguilliformes; family Anguillidae; genus Anguilla; species Anguilla anguilla. The sequence continues at coordinate 17,201,783 of NC_049212.1, read as the reverse complement.
ATACCAGCGTGTTTTCGCGCGTTTGCACAGAAACTCAGAACCTATCAATACAATGGTTTAGCTGTTTCTCACCATAATGACAGATTTAAAGACTGAACGAACTCATCCGATATTGTCTTCAAATGGATCCATGCCAAAGAAAAGTAATGATTCATCCTCTCAAAGCTTTACCGTAGCGTATTATTTATTTAGACATTGGCAAAGTACAGCATAAATTGCGTCTTTTGTGAATATTCAATGTTTGAAATTGCAGCGAGAACTGCAGCTGTAGACATAAGATAGTCTGTTATGTTATGGTAGCAACGGAACGAAGCGGACTATGTATGTATTACCGTCATTGTTTTATTATACCAGCGTGTTTTCGCGCGTGTGCACAGAAACTCAGAACCTATCAATAAAATGGTTTAACTATTTCTCAGCATAACGACAGATTCAAAGACTAAACGAACTCACCCGATACTGTCTTCAAATGGATCCATGCCAAAGAAAAGTAATTTTTCATCCTCTCAGAAAGCTTTTACTGAAAAACTTTTGGTCGCCTATCCTAGCATGCACGCTAGGTGGCAGTGTCAGACCGTGCTTTCACTGATAAAAACTAGCGTCGCCATGGTTGTCGCTTGCCGTAAAGAAGTTTACTCGATGTCGTAATCGTTTGGATTTGGAGCTCCAGCTTTTCCGCACCCCACCTAATGAAAAAGTCCAAATGGTGTGCAAACCATATGGCGGACATAGGTTCTCCCAATAGGAAAGTTGTAGAGCACATTCAGATGCATCAGTCGATTAAGTTTTGTGTTGATCTGACTTACGGTGTGGGAGTTATGACCTTTTAAACTATGATCCTTTGTTACAGCGCCACCATCTGGCCGACATAGGTGATTTTTAGTGCCTGGGTAGTGGGGTGCCATAGGAACCCACCTACCAAATTTGGTTGGTCTACAACGTATGGTTGCTGAGCCTCAGACATTTTTGCGGAGAAAACTGCCACGCCCCAACTAAAAAGTCTAAATGGCAGGCAAACAATATGGCGGACATAGGTGGGGCCAAGGGCAAAGTTGTAGAGCACGTTCAGATGCATAGGTCGATGAAGTTTTGTGGTCATCTAACTTATGGTGTGGGCGTTATGGGCTTTTACGCGTTACCCTTTTTTATAGCGCCACCATCTGGCTGACTTATGTGCTTTTTAGTGCCTGAGTAGTGGGGGGCCATAGGAACCCACCTGCCAAATTTGGTTGCTCCAGGACTTATGGGTGCTGAGCCTCAGACACTTTTAGCGGAGAAAAATAATAAGAATAATCCTAACAGATACAATAGGGTTCCACCAGCTTCGCTGCTTGGACCCCTAATTAAAGCCGCAAGCGGCGTTGGAAGGGGTCCAAGCAGTGGCAGCATCGCGCCCCCTATGGAGCGATTTTAAAATGGCTTTATCCTCATGATCATACGCCTTCACCCAACATATCTACTGAATATCATGATGATCGTATGATATATTGATGACTTATGGCCAATTTTGAGCTAAGAGACGCTATCGGATGACTTAGTTACGTCGCCATGGATGTGTCCTGGCCGCTTCCCGTCAAGGCCTTGACTATGTCGTAACATTTAGATGGCATGTCGTAACACTTAGATGGCCGAGCGTGTATGTACAGCTGCAGCGCTTTCCTGCCGCAACTAAAAAAAGCGCCACACTAGTGTTGTCACGATACCAAAATTTTGACTTTGATACCGATACCAGGTTTAGTATCACGATACTCGATACTGATAAAATACTTGGTACCTAACGATACTGAAATTACCTTAATAGATCAGGAACGTAATGTCCACAAGGGCTGACCTCATTTTCAAATTCATGGTTTATGAACAACCTGGTTCATTAACAACCTTTAAGTTGAAGCCTCTGCAACATATGAATATGCATAGGCCTATAGTGTTACAACACTGAACAATGGAGAAATATGTTAAATATATTTCTGAAATTGAACAGTTGTAAACCAAATAATCTTTAAAACAGGTCTTTCACCTTTAAATAGATTTAAAAACAGCATATTGTAATAACAATACAGCATCTATCTATAATAAAATATTTCCAAATTGGAACACCTATTGCTACTGAAGTGAACTGAGTCAAAGCTTGCGCTGTATCAGGGAAGAGAATGCACAAGCGCAGGTCACCTCACTTGGCAACCTTAGTTGCTACTGCCATCTAGCGAAGATTCTGACAAACTACACTTGTCATCCTCTAAATCAGTAATGCTGGAGACACATTTCCCTGGCTTTTACATTTGACGCAGAACTACCGAACGTCGGAAAATTCCAATACGAAACCGTTTTTTTTTTTTTTTTTAAGTACCGAGAAAGTGCTGAAGTTTTGGTATACCGTGCAACACTACCTCAGACACATATTCCAATCCATTGCTCAGCTTAGCAGAGAATGCACATTTCAGAGCGCCACAGAGACAGATAGAATAATAACACATGAATGCACATTTCAAATAATAAATACGACATTGAGAAAAAACGGAAGAAAGACTGAATATCAACTCGCGAATTGCGTGCTGCTCGCAAAGAAGCCTACCGTTTAATTTATTTATTTAGACATTGGCAGATGAGATTAGTTTTAGTAACGCTGACCTATAAAACGCTATTCCAAAAGAAAAATCAGACATGTTATACATCGTTAGAAAGCTTATAATCTCACCTACTGAATAAATGAACTGTCAATCAAGCCAAATTGGACTAAGAAGAACGACAACGCCGTACGCAACAGGTGTGGTATTATGCACAGCTATTTTAGATAAAATCCGACATTTCACAAACGGATTATCCAAGACAATATATGGCCACTCATTCACAAAAGGGACATCTCTACGCGCAAAACCAATGGTAAGATTGTATATTTATTCAATGTGTAGTCCCAGATATTGACTGTAGAATGACGTGGTAATTTTTAAAAAAAAGTTAGTCTCGCTTATTTCGTCATTCAGTTAGCAGCGTTTTCACTGCTGTATTGGCATATTTTAGGGCTAATGTCGGGTTCATCTTGTTGCTACGGAATATTGCATTACATTACAGGCATTTGGCAGACTTATCCAGAGCGATGTACAACAAAATGTATAACCATAACCAGGAACAAGTGTGTCGAAAACCCTAGAGGGCAGTAGCCTACCGTTCTAAGTGCAGGGAACAACCCCATTGTTCAATTTAAACCCTGTAGGTTACACTGATTAACACTAACACAGACAAGAACAGCAACAACGCAGTCCATGCACAAATACAAGCAATAGTTAAGACGAGTTAAGTCACCTACGAAACAACTACATAGTTACAACCCTAAGCTTACAGTCAATTTAGAGATTAAATTGAGAATACGATTTCTCGCAGCATAATGACGGATTTAAAGACTAAACGAACTCACCCGATATTGTCTTCAAACGGACCGTATTAGTTATCTAGACATTGGCAGACTACAGCATAAATTGCGTCTTTTGTTTATATTCAATATTAGTAATTGCAGCGAGAAACTGCACCTCTAGGTCGTTATGTTATGGTAGCAACGGAACGAAGCGGACTATATATGTATTAGGCTACCGTTATTATTTCATTATACCAGCGTGTTTTCGCGCGTTTGCACAGAAACTCAGAACCCATAAATAAAATGGTTTAGCTGTTTCTCAGCATAATGACGGATTTAAAGAGTAAACGAACTCACCTGTTATTGTCTTCAAATGGATCCATGTCAAAGAAAAGTAATGATTCATCCTCGCAAAGCTTTACCGTAGCATATTATTTATGTAGACATTGGCAGAGTACAGTATAAATTGCGTCTTTTGTGAATATTCAATGTTAGAAATTGCAGCGAGAAACTGCAGCTGTAGACACAAGATAGTCTGTTATGTTATGGTAGCAACGGAACGAAGCGGACTATGTATGTATTACCGTCATTGTTTTATTATACCAGCGTGTTTTCGCGCGTTTGCACAGAAACTCAAAAACTACCAATAAAATGGTTTAGCTTTTTCTCACCAAAATGACAGATTTAAAGACTTAACGAACTCACCCGATACTGTCTTCAAATGGATCCATGCCAAAGAAAAGTAATTATTCGTCCTCTCAGAAAGGTTTTACTGAAAAACTTTGGGTAGCCTATCCTAGCATGCACGCTAGGTGGCAGTGTCAGACCGTGCTTTCACTGCTAAAATCTAGACCCTACGGTGTCGGATTACTTGCGTCGCTATGGTTGTCGCTTGCCGTAAAGAAGTTTACTCGATGTCGTAACCGTTTAGATTTGGAGCCACAGCTCTTCCGCACCCCACCTAATAGAAACGGCCAAATGGCGGGCAAACCATATGGCGGACATAGGTGGTCCCAAAAGCGAAGTTGTAGAGCACATTCAGATGCATCGGTCGATTAAGTTTTGTGTTGATCGGACTTACGGTGTGGCAGTTATGGCCTTTAAAAGTATGACCCTTTGTTATAGCGCCACCATCTGGCCGACATGGGTGATTTTTAGTGCTTGAGTAGTGGGGGGCCATAGGAACCCACCTGCCAAATGTGGTTGCTCTAGGACTTATGGTTGCTGAGCCTCAGACATTTTAGCGGAGAAAGCTGCCACGCCCCAACGATAGAGTTAAAATGGCGGGAAAACAATATGGCGGACACAGGTAGTCCCAATGGCAAAAGTATAGAGCACGTTCAGAGGCATATATCTATAAAGTTTTGTGTTGATCTAACTTATGGTGTGGGAGTTATGGTCTGTTACGCAAAACCCTTTGTTATAGCGCCACCATCTGGCCGACGTACGTGGTTTTTAGTGCCTGAGTAGTGGGGGCACATAGGAACCCACCTGCAAAATTTGGTTGCTCCAGGACTTATGGTTGCTGAGCCTCAGACACTTTTAGCGGAGAAAAATAAGAATAATAATAATAATAATAATCCTAACAGATACAATAGGGTTCCACCAGCTTCGCTGCTTGGACCCCTAATAATAATAAGAATAATCCTAACAGATACAATAGGGTTCCACCAGCTTCGCTGCTTGGACCCCTAATAATAATAATAATAATAATAAATACTATTGTTATGATTATAATAATAGTGGCACCCCCATCACTGACGTTCTGATGGAAAAATATTGTTTTTGGATACTTCTGCCTAGATCACATTTTTTTGGGAGTCTAGAAAAACATTTTCCTCAAGTTAAAATAACAATCCTGAATAATGATTAACTATGACAATAATATTAAAATGAATTAATTATTTTTGAAAATGCGGTAGTGACCTGGAACTAGGCAATTGCATTACCACCTGACCTTTTATCCAGAGCTTATCAGTGGTACTCTCATGAATACCGAAGTGTAATATCACTAAGAAGACACGCCTGTCTCTAACACATTTCCAAAATGGATTTCTTTGATGCTTTATTTATTTCTGTCTTGAAAATGCACTGAGCAAATAACTGTTTTCAGTGTTGAAGCCTCTATTTTGTTCTAGTCTGTGTGTCTGGACACAGATGAACATAACAGTGAAGCTCTGGGTTACACAGACAAAACAGAAACCTGCTTTTTGACGTTTCTGTGCCTCTGCCCTATTCAGATTTGATGAAGAGGAGGAGGAGGAAGAGCCTGTGGCTGGTGGTGGGCATGCTCTGCCTGGCCCTGCTGGTCGTGGCCCTGGGAATCTACACCACCACCCGAACAGAGAGCCTGCACGTCACTGGCTACGCCTCCGGAATCATTGTGAGGAACGTCTCATGTTCAACTTCATGCTCACATTCATCAGTAAAATACACTCATTCATCAGCTTCCGCTTACAAAATTATAATCTATAATTCTGCTGCTGCTGCAACAAGCAAATTCATTTATGGGCTTTGAAGCGAAAGCCCCCATGTTCCATTTGACCTTCTCCGCATGAATAATCGGATTGTCCTTCTTTTTGAATTATTCATTTGGAAAAAACACACAAGAAAATCTAATCTACCGTAACAATTGACATGAAATTTGGTACATACCATCTTTGTACTAGGCTAGGTATGTCACTGAATTGTAAATAAAAAGTCTATAATATAAGGTAATTAGAAAGTATATAAAAACAAAATTGCTTTTAGGCTATCTAAAAGCAATAGCTAATAGCTATTTAAAAAATCTAAGAGCTATTAAAAAAGCTATTTCAAAAAGTGGCCAAATAATTCAGTAATTTCCATACAATGCAATAAAGGCACCACCAAGTCTCATTTTACCAGCATGAAATAGCTTATATTATTAAATAACAACAATAATCTTGCACTCAATTTATTGTCATGAAAGCATTTTGTTGATAAATATGTTTCCTTTGCAGTGAATGCTTTAGCACGTATCCCTCATTCAATACTTAGCTCTGAATTCTCGTGCTGAAGAACCTTTCCTGTGGTTTACAATATTAAAGCAAAACTGTGAGCAGGATCACAAAGGAGAATTCATTCATGTGTGTGGCATCGCATGGTCATGCCTGTTGGGGCAACATTAGAGATTGGAGACTGGCAGAGACGTTTCTTAGTGTGCTCGCACCCAAAGTCGTTGTGGTCGTTGTCTTCCTGTGAGTTAGGGAAGGTTTCTTTTTTGTATGTTGTCTCAGACTCACTTTCAGTGCTGTGCATTGCTGGGGCTGGAGACCTGCAGTCTGAGCTTTGCTTTAGAGTATGAAACTGTGGCAATTTGTGATCTTGTTACATGGACATTGCTGACTTGCTGTGGAACGTTGCATTGCCTGCTTGGACCCTGGAACTGCTGCTTATAGCTCTATGGTTTTTTTTTTTTGTTATATACCTTTGTTGTTCATATACCTTGGGACGAGGATGTGTATGCTACAAGGAGGCAGGTATGGTGTTAGGAAATGCAATGCTGTTAAGCAGTTGGACACCCTTGGAGGATGGGATCATAGCTACAAGCTATGGGTGTGTTAAGAGGCAGGGCACTCTCAGTGTGTGTGAGTGGTGGCATCTCTCTGTACGTGTGCCTGTACTGTGCCTCTCCATTTTTCTGCTTTTCTTGCTGAATTGCGTTTTTTGAATAGATTGTTTATATATTCACTAGATTGTGATTGTAAATTTAACAGGAGACTGATTATATTAAAGTTTAAGCTTATTTTAAAGACCACAAGCCCCTTTGCCAGGAATGTGCATAAGAAATACAAGCACGCACACACACACACATACATGAACACAAACACGCACACACACGCGCGCACACACACACACACACACACATACAGTTTAATGATTCCTGCTGGACTTCTGCCAGGTCTTCAGGAGCCCCAGTCAAAGATGGCCCCCAAACCTAACGCAGTGCAGTCTATTGTACAACTGGAGAAATAACATGCATATCTGCAGTTATCCACAGTAGCACTGGTCAAGAAGAGCTGCACAAAACAGATATTGGAGAGGCAGATGCCAGGCAAGACAATAATATTTTATGTTAATTGAAAGAAATAATTCAATTAATAAATTGTGGTAGAGGAACTGCCAATAGAACTATGCAATTTTCATATTTATAATATTATGAATCATATAAGGTAGCATGAAATTAAATCTGCATAGCACTGATAGCACTGGCTATCACTGGCTATCACTCCAAATCTGCAAAATCTCACAACCAATTTGACTAGGTAATATAATTTTTAAAATTCTCACAGTAGATATAAGACTGCAAAATAAGAGTAGTATAAGAATAGTGAATAATATACTTGGTATCTTCCAGGACAAGTATTTAACCTTCTATCATCACAACCCCTCCAAATCCAAATATTGTCTGAAAATAAGGCATATAAGGCTTGAATTATAACTATAAATCACATGGATGCATAAATTGAGTCTTTCTTCAGTTCCAAGTAATTAATCAGGTCTTGAACTCATTGCTCTCAGTGAAACTGAATCTAAATTGAATGCATCTGTATTTGCTTTACAGACGTTGTCCCATGTCTTGAGAATCCTATATTTTCTCAGACTTTACCCTGAATTTCCTCCATAGTTGGCGTTTGGATCTTTCCTGGGTATTCTGGGACTCTGTCTTGAAGAAAACCGCAAGCAGCTGGTAAGTATATCTTCCTTATATGTCTCTTATATCTTTGAGTCCAGCCCAGGCTGTGGGCTTCAGGGCAGGTCCAGCCAATGCGGGCCTGAGCCTGTGAGGAGCTCTAAGCAGGATTTCATTTTGGGGCCTCCAAACCAACATTATGAATTATATACGCAGTGGTGGCGCAAGGATTTTTTCCCAGGACGTGCTAATGGGGAGCTAGGCCAATACTCAGAGGCGCTGATAATTAAATTTTTTTATTGTAAAATTGTAAGAAAATGCTTGAGGATGCTGTGCCAATTTGTGATTGGGGCTGTAGCCCAGGCTTGCCCCCCTCAGCACCACCACTGTATGTATATTTTAGAATAGTTAGGGGGCCCCCTGGTGGTCACGGGGCCCTAAGCAGCTCCTCATGTTGCTTATTGGGTCGAGCTGGCTCTGGGTACAGGGCCAGCTGCGCTGTCTGAAGGAGCTTGGACTGAGATTGGTATATGGGGGGCCATGGCTTGGTTTGCCTGTTTGGGTTGCAATTTCATTTAGTTATATGGCTGTGGTGTACATGATGGGCTTGATAATAACCTGCTTAACCAATGGAAATAACTGCACTTCACAAATCTTTTGATTCCAGTTAGTGGTAGATGTAATATACTTGAAGCTTGGAGACTTGAAAACTGTACATACATACTGTTTCTGTATCAACTCTGGACTTGTGAAGTCTCTCCCGTTGGGAAATAGACTGTGTGTTAAAAGCCATGAATTTCATGCTGTACAAGCTGCATGTTACTGTGCATTAAGGGTTGTGTTGTGCTGTAAGAAGTAAGCATTCAGAGCTGTAGACAACAAGCTGTGTTACAAACTGGGCACTCTTAGCTTCACACTGCAAACTCTGCATTCCCAGCTGTGAATTACCATCTGAATGTTACGAGCTGGTATCTGCTCCTGCCGACACAAACAGCAGCATGTTTTCATGTGTCTTCTGTTACCGTTTAGCCTTCATATCTGTGTCAGCATGGGGTGGAGATTCTTGGTTTAAATGTGCGTCTTTGGGATCTGCAATGCAGAAAGCAGAGAGATAAAATTACTGATAGCGTGTGATAGCCTCTTTTCTTGTAGTTGTTCGCATTCACATGGAAGATTATCTTCTTTCAGCATTTTGGATGCACATTAAGTCCTGGCCATATCTTGTGCTTTTTGTTTTTTTCCCAGTAATCAGACATTGCGCCGAATAGCTACTGCTAACAGTAGCAGCCATGAACATCAATAAGATGTTAAAACCACTTTTGGCCACTGTACGACTCTCCCACTAAAAACACTGCATTGTCCTTTTGGATGTGAATCACACTTACCAGGAGAAGGTCAGATGTAGTTATAGCTTGATCTCCTATAGCTTGCTGAGAAAATGTTACTTAAGCTGTACTGTAAATCAGCTGGGCTTTTGGGAGTAGGCTCAGTGCTGGTGTGATGGAATTTTACTGCTACAGGGCATTTCCTGTCTCCCATTATAAGTTCCAGATTCAGTTCTAATCCAACACAGATAGCCTGGTTCCATAGACCTGCTGACCAGTGGCCTCATTCCCAAGCATTTCTCTTTTGAAATCCTATTCACCTTTAGGGATGCTGCAGAAGCATTTTCCCACAGATCAAATTACAGTACAGGCATTTAGCAGATGCTCTTATCCAGAGCGACTTACACAAGTTTGCATCCATTTATGCAGCTGGACATATACTGAAGGAACACAGGTTGAGTACCTTGCTCAAGGGTACAACAACAGCAGTGTCCTACTTGGGAATTGAACCTCTGACCTTTAGGTTACAAAACCAGCTCCTTGCCCATTATACTATACTGCTGCCCCTCCATGAGCTGCTGGGGGTATCAAAGGCATCCAAGGACTGGTGATGGCATGCCAGTCTTGTCTGTGTCCTGCGTGAAAGCAAAACACAGTATGGTCACAGAACGCTTAATCACAATGAACTGTACCCTTCCAAAATGTGATCGTCTGAAGATGAGCATATTTAAGTGGAAACGTCTAGTTGTCAACATGAATAAGGACAATTAGATGAACGTACGTCATACTTAATTGTGACTCTCAAATTAAATAACTTCTTACAAGGGAAAATTAAATTTGCAGGGTCTCTGTATTCAGAACTATTTTTAGAAAACATTTGGACAGCAGGGTACACCATGTTTTTGGCAGTGACTGGTGTAAACAGAATTAGAAATATCAATCACTGAATGACTTACTGAGTGAACAGTGCCTTTATAATGTGCTTCCCCTAAAATGTTGGTAAAAGGCACCAACAGAATGGACAAATACCATTTTGGTTCTACTTTAAACTCCAGTAACAATGGTGTTGCAGTTCTTGCAATCTGATCTTGATGTGGTGGTATACTCTCAAATTTACTTTGCTTTGCATGATCTTCACACATTGAACTAATGTAAATAATTATGATGGATGATCATATTTACTATTATTTGTAGCTGTATCAGAAATAGTATCACAGTACTTTATATTGATATTTTGTTGACTTCAATTTTATTTTTACTGTTTTCTGTTTCAGCTGGAGTGCTATTTAGTCTACATATTAGTGGCCACTGAATTAAATGATTTCCAAGATGAAAATTTTCTCTCATTATCTCATTCCTCAATGACGTGTGTTCAGTGTCAACTCAACAAATTATGAAGGGGATTATATTTGATTAAGATAGCATATTATCCGAATAATACAGTGATTCTGAAGAAAGGATAAAGCTGGAGCAATAGATGTGCTGTACATTGTGTTGCTGGGGACTCATATGCCTCCACTTTCTTCTTTGGGGTTTCACTCGAGGTTTTTTTCAAAATATATGACTCCTGCTTTTTTCCAGCTGGTCGCTGCCATAGTCTTCCTCAGCTTCGGCATACTGACCTCTTTCTTCTGTGTGGTGGTGGATGGAGTTTTCATCCTCCTCAGCATTGTGAGTATCTCCAGAAGTGAACACTCTTTACTTAATAATATAGCCATGAAGAGGATATAGTTCTTTCTTTCATATGGTTCTTGGAAAGATCTCAGTCGTAAAGCATTTACTATGTCTCATTTCTATGATAATGATCAGTATTCATGTGTGTGCGTGCATGAGAATGCACCATGCATGTCCGCCCTGTGTTTTTGTGCCTGCTCTCCCTTACGTACATGTGGAATGAAGCAAGCGCTTCTCACTGTCAGGGGTGAGTTTTGTGTGTCTTCACTTGTGGGCGGGGTCTGGAAGCTGCTGACTGTTGATTTGACGGAATCCAGTAGCAGCTCCTGGAGAGTGCAGAAGAGATATTGCAGTACCATTTGGGCCTTTGGGACTGCTGCTCAGACACTAGACGCAAACAGCAAAGTCAAGCCTTCCACTACAACAGTAGTTTCACCAATAAATATGAACATCAACACACTTCCAAAGTGAAATTCACTTGAGGAACTTAAAATCGATCATTTATTTTAATGGAGTGATCAATGGTGTCAAGGTCAGGGCAGAAAAAAATGAAATTATAATCCAAGCTTAACTATTGGTTAAGGTTATCCGTACTCTGTCTCTGGTGAAGACCACTGCCTCAGTATTGCTCTAGTAGCGTGACAAATCCAGCCTCCATATGTGACCTCCTTTCTTTCCCAAATCCTCTCTGAGTCCTCCTCTCAGGCATGGGAGCCAGGTGCTCAGCCTGACCTTGTGTAAGAAAGGGACTAGGGCAGTGTCTCTCTGTCTTTACCATCCTGTCTCATCCCCTTCTTCCTCTCTCTTCTCCCCCCTAAGGACACGAGACCCCTCAGAGCTGGGAGATGCCAGTTTTACTCCAGTGGAAAGGGCTACATCTATGAGAACTACTACGCCTCAGTAAGCAGAACCAGGCCTGGGTCCATTACTGCTGTAGCTTGTGACATATCACTTTGAGAGAACAAAGGATCATTTATATCAATCATCCATATTTATATATTACGAAAGTTGAAATGGATAAAATATGTTTTTTGTCCAGTTAAATGTGTTTGTGTAAACGTTACAACGCAGGATTGATTTTTTTAAGGAAACTTTTAAAAATTTTATTCTTGCCAATTGTCAGATCGGGCTGCAGTGCACACTTGTAGATGTGGGTTATGTCACTCAGGGCTTCCTGTGTTGGGATTGGCTGTGAGCTGTGTTGTGACTCTGGGCTTCCTGTGCTGGGACTGGCGGTGTGCTGTGTTGTCACTGAGGGCTCCCTGTGCTGGGATTGGCTGTGAGCTGTGTTGTCACTCTGGGCTTCCTGTGCTGGGATTGGCTGTGAGCTGTGTTGTCACTCAGGGCTTCCTGTGCTGGGATTGGCTGTGAGCTGTGTTGGTGCTCCGCTTGCAGGTGCCATGTCAGGGCCTGGTGGAGTCGTGTAGCATGAAGGTGAGGAGTGGGACCTGCTACTGCTGTGACCTGTATGACTGTGCCAAGTGAGTCAACACCTATGAGCCCTGCTGGCTGTGAGCCTACTATGACCAAACATACACACATACAAACATACATACATGCATATATACATATATACATACATACATACATACATGCATATATACATACATACATGCATACGTACATGCGCCCGTACGCTCATACCTTTTTTCCTGGTTGACACCAGCAGTGTGAAGCATGTGAAGAATATACATGAGGATGCCTGAGCACACACAAATTCACACGGCATTCTGTGACTGAAGGCTGTGACTGCACATGACCATTATGAATCAGGGATCAGGGCAATTGTCTGGAGCTAGTTCACCGAACAGCGATCAGTTTGATGACCTGCAGAATACTGTTGATATGATGATGAAGTGATGTCAGGCTGTTTTTCTCTGCCCCAGCGGAGGATACCTGAACAGCCATTTTGAGTTTGTGGGGGTGCGGAGCTGCCAGGAGGTGCTGTCCCTGTACGTGCTGATCTGGGTCCTCACGCTGCTCAATCTGGCAGCCTTCATCCTGGGCATCCTCAGCACAGCTGTGCTGGGCAGCATCAAAGACATGGTGAGAGGGCCCCATTGCATGATGGGCCATCGGTCAGCTGCCCAGCAGCAGACCTGTTCCCACTCTGTGAGCTGATTACCACTACTAACCAGCTTCAAGGGCAAGAAGTAGAACATGCACTGTTCAGGAATATACAATTGTCTGTTCTATTAAACATTACAAATGTACTGAAATACCTTGTGAGTTAAAGAGAATATCTCACTTCAATAGTTACATATGCTTGGGAGCAGTTTATTTGTTAAAGGAGTTCAGTCGAACATTTCCATAGTCTGTATTGACTGCTCATTATCTCAGAGGGGGAGTGGGGCATGTGTTGGCTTCAGTTGAAAATGTAGAAAAACAGCGCAATAAGATTGAGATGAATGTAAAGCCCTTAAATTCTTCCCTGAATTATTTTCCCCTTGTATCCATCAAGTTGTGCATTTGCATAGTGCTTTGCAAGAAAATGGTGTTGATACGATTTGTATGGTTTTTTTAAAAACTAAACTAGCCTATATAGAGCTGTCAGTTGGCTTGTCCTGATAAAACACTAGTTTTCAGCAGAGGTTATTTGAAACTCATTGAAGCTAACTGCAACATTACGTCTGTTGTAGATGTGCTTTGGGTTAATGTAGGTGAAATTACCACACATTTGTGTTGTGCCTTCAGGAGAGAATGTGCTATAAGTTCTCCTTAACAGGATGTGCATCCTTTTGAATGGATGATCTGTAGTCAGTTGACCTTCATCGTTGATTAAATAAATAAATCAAATTAGTGTTTGGGTTTAGTTTGAGACTGTTCATCCTGCTTTGCCCTGAAGCATCTTGTCTCCTTCCACCATCGCAAGCCTTTCCCCACAATCAAAACTTCACTATTTAAATTAGCTCCGCTCTTCCCAGCCTTTCTGAACAGTGTCTGTCTCTCTGCTCCGTCTGTGTGATGTCACCGTCAGTGCATTTTCTCTCTGCTCCGTCTGTGGGCCGTCCTGTGCGTTCGATGGCAGTGCATTTTCTCTCTGCGCTGCGAGTCTCTGTCCTTTGTCCTCTCTGCGGGTCTGAAAGCGGCGTCTGTCTGTGCCCCTGCGAGTGTGACAGCAGTGTCTGTGTCTGCAGAAGAGCCATACGGTCAGTCCAGACGGGAGCAGCCAGCTCTCCATCCTGCGCCACAGAGACAGCGTGGTGCTCTCCCCCACCGCCCCGCTGGTGACAGACGCCGCCGGACACTCGCTCTACCCGGTCAGTCCCTTTCACGTCTCGTCCATAACACTGACATTCATAATAAAGAGAAAACATTTTTTTTTATTGGTGTGTATCATGGAGGGCAATATGACACGAAAAGAGGAGGGATTATACATTCTCGACTGGCAGTGACTTAAAATGAACAAATGGGTATTTAAACTCCACCAGGATGTGAAGAGATTGCCATTGAATATAGCAAGGTATTATATGTACACTTTGCGCAGGCAAAACGTATCAGAAAGTGTTTCCATGGCAATCAGTCTGACCACACTAATTATGTGCACCACTTCCACCACTTCTCTGATACCTGCCTGTGCTAGACAAATATTATTGTGCTGGGTTGTGTTATTCTTGGAGCAGGGCATTCAATATTCTCCTGGCTCTTCATCAAATACAACACATCGCAAATATATCGGGGATAAAAAAAAAAAAAACAACGATAAATATGAGGTTCGCACATTTCTTGGTCTGTTTCCAATGATACCGAGAGGAAGATTAGATGTGTAGTTATTTGGAAAATAAAAAGCAAACAACCAAATGCTTCTGTAAATGTATAACGCTTACCAAGATACAGAGAGAGGCATTTGTTTCAGGTTTGGCCATGTGTGGAGTTGGGCAGCATTTCTGAAGGCTCTCTCTGTCAACCAGAATAGCTCTCCTGCTCAGCAACAGCACCCACTAACCCTGCTATCAGAAGTTTTGGTGCTAATGAAAACCTGGTGCTGTTCTGGGTCCGTTTCGTCTCCCCAGATCTCATCAGATCTGCTTTCTGTTATAAGGCAGCTGTGTGCTTACAGCCCTGGCACACAGCTCCTGAGGTGTGAAGGAATACCAGCCCCAGCATGCATCTGAACACAGGCTTTATCCACACAAGCTAAAAAAAAAAACATTACAAGACAGCACATACCCTGAAACCTTTACAATCTTTTTCTTTTCTCGGTGATGGCTAAGTTCTTCGGGAAGTTTGATGCCACAGAGCATTTGTTTTGTTGTTATGGAGAGAACTTGTTCCTGGGGAGGTGATGTGGTAGGATACTATGTGCTGTTGGCTGCAGTTGCCAAAGAGGAATTCCTGGAAATGTGCTGCTGAACAGCCTCCAGCTGACTGTACCGTTTCCTTTGTGTTCCAGAGTACTTCACTGTATTTCACACCTGCAGCAGGGATGGAAACCCCCCAGGGTGGACCGTCGGACACCCGCCGGTTGGACCCCCACCCCCCTCCCTTTGCCCCGCTGTACAGCCTGCTGCCCTATAAAAAGCAGGGCTTCTCTGTCTGAGGAGTACACAGCCTTTTCCCTGCCAGGGTGCAATTAATACCTCTCAAAACTGTCCATCAAGCAGATTATGGGCAGAGAAAGAGAAGACCTCCCACCCACTCTGGGAAAATCCAGTCTCAATGTAAGAACAACACACATCGTTTAAGTCTGAGACCACGCTAGAGTTTAAATAAACCGTGACCCACACATTAATGACCATAACAATAACAATCTGAGCTTCCCAACTGATTATTATCTGTCCAGAGCACTGAGCCAGTACCAAACCAGCTTGGGTATCAGTACCGGCCTCACAGTTTGAGACCCACTGACAGGCTGGCTCATTCTGTTCACCCTGGGCTGCAGTTTTCTGTGGAAAATGTGGGAAGAGGCAACTTCATAAGCCTTGTGACAGGTGGAGCTACCACACGCTCTCATGAACCAGTCCTACAATGAGTTAAAATCAATGTGTTACTTAAACACATGATAGCTCCACCCACTTTATAGCTTCACTCTTCCACATCTGGTTCACACATCCAAAGTATTTGGTTTGAGTGAAATCACAGATATCATGTAAATGTCTGTACATGCTGCGCAAACATTTTTTTTGTGTATTGATGCTTTTGTCATTAATTTTTATATGGCTTTCTAACACATGACAGTAAGAATGCTGTTTCATTCTTCAAATGGAGAAAACATCATTTAAGCACTGTGAATGTCTTTTTATACCAAAGATGGAACTACTTGCCAGTAAACTATAAATATAGTGGACCTTGTGAATGACTAAAAACCATTCTTTTTGTATCTTGAGTTTTTTTATTTATTGGACTTTGCAAGACAGGATGTGAAATAGAACAATTCCGGTAAAGCAGGGTGATCAGTTGTTTACAGCATGTTCGTGTATTCAGCTTCCTCGAGGATGGAATACCTGCCCTGATCCCGTGAGTTTGTGGGTTCAGTCCCCAAAGATGTACGTGCCGAACGAAACAACTTCATGCCCCAGAATCTGGAATCTGTTCCTACCTTCATGACAGCAGCCATGTAGACAGCACTCCGCCCTTGCAGGTTTGGGTCTGTGGTTAACCAATGAATGAGTTTGAAAAGAGGAACAGGATGTATCGTGTGTGTAGGAATATACACCAGTAAAAGATTCATCAGTTGAGTAAGAAATGCTCTAGAGTAGAGTCTAGTAGAGTCTGCAGAGATTCTACTCTATGAATGGATAGAGACCATCAGAAGTACATAAAATACATGCTAACAGTGAGGCAAGGGTCAAGAGAGGGGTTGTGCTGTTGGATACTTGGCGAGGCACTATAAATGAGCATTTTAAAAATAAAAAAAGCTGATTATCATAAATGAAATCATGCTGACAAATGTGACCAAATGGGATCATTTTTTTCTGCCACCTACTCTCTTGAGTCTTGCATCATTCTTTTTTTCAGGCAATGTGCTCTTTGATGCGGGATTCTTAGTCCCCGAATAATTAAATTTAAGCACATTTCAAAACAAAGTTAATTTAAAAAATGCCATTTTTGCGCTGTGTGTGGACACAGAGGGCACGCGCTCCAGAGAGAATTTCTCTCTGAAACATCCACAGCTTTACTCAGTCCTCATGCCTGAGCGATGAGAGCATCCGTCTCAGTCCGTTGTGAAATGCCTGGCTAAGAGACGGGGGCTGTGAGCTGCACCGCACCTTTTAGAGCTGAAGTTCAGTCCCCTTTCCTGGACACCGACCGCACACCGTGACAGTGCACATTCATGATGCATTTACATAAAAGCTTTGGGGAAGAGCAGGAAGTAACCTTCAGATTTTGGATTTCAGAATGATTGTTCCAGGCTGAAGCAGCTCAATCACTTTTACATTCCCTCTGTGTTCTGATACCAGTCAAAGGAAGGATACGAGTGGTTGTAAAAACATATTTTCTGCGTTTATGGGTTATAAAAAATGGAAAAATCCACACACACTCTCTATGCCTGTGGTGCACTAATGTGCTCGCTGCTGTGTCTGAGACCTAATTTATTCACTTTGTAATATTTAAAGGTTATAACAAACCACAAGATATAGTGCTGTGTTGAAAGTGTGTGTGGGTGTGTGTGACAGAGTACTGTGTGGACTGGGCTGTGGGTACATTGTATGTGTGTGTGTGTGTGTGTGTGTGTATATTGTGTACACATTATGTGGTGCTACATTATGTGTGAGTCTGTTTGTGCATGGGTGAGTGTTATGTGTATATTGCGTGTGCTAATGTTAAGCATCCGTGTTTGTGTGTGTGTATGTGCAATGTGTGTATGAGTGTGCACATGCACCGTGTATCAGAAGCTTGGACTGACTGTCCCTCATTTCCCCTGGATGTCCAGGGCAGAGGGGCAGCTGTAAGAGCGAATGTCCCCACTCTTGACTTGCGCCAGGTCCAGATCCACATCCACACCCTGGACCTTCGCCTGCAGGCAGCCGTGGAAGGAGGAGCTTCCCTCTGTGGAAATAACTGCTCTCACTGACTCAGACCACCTTTATCAGGCTGAAATGCATCCTCCTCTGCACCATCAACACGCACGATCCATCATTACATAAACTTTTCAATACATGAGTTATACAGCTGTTTTTCCTTTGATCATGCAGTTTGCAGTCGTATGATTGTAGTCCAGGGATCAGGACCCAGATACAGAGTGAGAGGGTAAGGATATGGCTAGACGAATGCAGACAAAAGATGGAGAAGAGAGAGCAAGAGACAGAGGGCAAGAAGGAAGAAGGAGAGAATGAGGGAGGAAGTGAGAGGCAGGTGTTAGAAGAGAGGGAAAAGAGGGAAGTGAGGATAAGCCCCAGAGGGTGTTGCGGTGGCTCACCAGGCAGACCTCCCAGGTACACCATGGTCCCAGGCTGCCTCCACACAGCCCTCAGGTAGCGGAAGTCCTGCTCCTCCAGCTTCCGTGTGACCTTGTCCCCCCCCAACTCCGTCATCACCTGGCCCGCCCTCACCTGCAGCTGCAGGAACTGGCTCTCGCCCGAGCACAGAGAGGGCGGGGCGCTGCTCGAGCCAAACACCTGGTCCTTCAGATGGAGCACCAGGTCCTGAGACCAGAACAGTGGTGTTAAACCTCATTTCACTAACTGCCGTCTATGGAAAATCACACCTGAATGCAGATGTTATATAACTGTACCCTCTCTGGCAGCCGCTGGTACAGGTGTGTAATGTGTATGTGCTGGAACAGGTGTGTAATCTGAGTGTGCAGGTACAGGTGTGTAATGTGTATGTGCTGGAACAGGTGTGTAATCTGAGTGTGCAGGTACAGGTGTGTAATGTGTATGTGCTGGTACATGTGTGTAATCTGAGTGTGCAGGTACAGGTGTGTAATGTGTATGTGCTGGTACATGTGTGTAATCTGTGTATGGCAGTACAGGTGTGTAATCTGTGTGTACCGGTACAGGTATGTAACCTGTGTGAGCTGGTACAGGTATGTAATCTGTGTGAGCTGGTACAGGTGTGTAATCTGTGTGAGCTGGTACAGGTATGTAATCTGTGTGAGCTGGTACAGGTATGTAACCTGTGTGAGCTGGTACAGGTGTGTAATCTGTGTGAGCTGGTACAGGTATGTAATCTGTGTGAGCTGGTACAGGTATGTAATCTGTGTGAGCTGGTACAGGTATGTAACCTGTGTGAGCTGGTACAGGTATGTAATCTGTGTGAGCTGGTACAGGTATGTAATCTGTGTGTAAAACATGTGTGCTGGTTCAGGTATGCCACCTTTGTGTGCTGGTACAGGGACAGGGAGAAGGAGACATTTCTGTGAGGGTCCACAACGGCAAAAAGCACTCCAGTGTCCTCCACAGGGCGGAAGGCCAGCTCCATCGAGAGCACCCAGGTGCTACCCTCTCCCTCTGCCGTCACATTCCCAAATGCTGCAGACAGAGGGCAGCTCATTACAGCAGGCCTCACCCTCACACACACAGTGCGTCACTCAAGAGAAAGAATGCCACCTACTCTCTGGCAGGAAGCCCACATGCCCGTTTCCTGGGAAGAAGGAGCCGGGGACGATGTTCTCCCAGCACCCCTGGGTGTGGGAGTGCTGGAGCAGCGCACTGGAGTCCTGCTTCACCCAGTCCCAGCTCCGCATGCAGGCGTCCAGAGCCCCTCTGATCTGAGCACAGGGACAGGCACACAGTGCTGTTACACTGCATTGTCGGACAACCCTTAGAAAGATATGGTTTGCAAGGAAGCTGTCGGTTGCGCAGAGCTACTGTAGCTGTAATGGTGCCTAAAATGCACTAGATATTGCTGTGTGCGACTGAAAATCTGCGCAAATGGCTTTCGTAAAATGAGCCCAGATCGCCCATCTGAAAACAGAAAGTAATGCTGTACTTAATTTGAGAGCTCCTATTGGTAGCAGTCAAATTGACAGATATTGCCAGTCATTTTCAGTTCTCCCCCATCTAACTCAAAAATCATTTGGTTAGATCCGGACCATCTGTTTTCTCTCTTGATCCAAGCGAGACCTTTGACATGCTGAACAGTTCGCCTCACGCCTACGGCCTTTGCACATTCCACTGGTGCCCACTCTGCCCTGTACTCTTTAATTCTCATATGTCCCACTGCTCTCGCCGCTCCTCCCCCCCCCCCAACTGCCCTGGGACTCACCCCAATTGGAATGCTGTTTGGCAAGGAGGCCCCGATGGCGATCCGGAGGAGTCCGTCTCCGAGCTCCGCATCGCGGCTCTCCGGGGACTGCTGCACAGACACGACCCGGTCCCCGTTCACACTCACAGACACGTCCGTCTCCCGCTTCGCCACCACGATCTGCGGTCACAACGTCACTTCAAGGTCTGACCCAAGCGGCACTTACGCACCCCTGAGGCCGTAAAAATGATGGAATATCTACATCTGGCTCTAATGCAGTTTGCCTATCGTGCTGCCGGTTCTCGACAGAACCTTTTATGAGCTATTTACTGTATGTGTAGTACTGTTTACTAGTGCTGTCACCCTCGGACATGGGAAATCGCTTTTACTTTTCCCCAGAGAGACTGAAAATTGTAAAACAGCCAAGCCCTTGTGGTGTATCGACCCACTGTTATGATGGCTTTCACTTTCAAGTCATTGTGCTGGCTACCACAAGTCAAACTGCTCCAAACTATAAACTGATGGCACCATGCTTCACTTGACAAAGAGGGTGGTGCTGAACTAAAGTAATAAATATGATTAGGTACACAAACACAGCAATGTCATGTGATGGCCTGCGATGTAACATATTTATGCTCATGAAATATTTCTGTCTTCGTGCCAGATACTGCTGTACTTATGTTCTGTTAAAGATGATTCATGGTAGGTGTGATTAGAGACAGCTTATTGTATGGTGGGTGTGGCCACAGGTGTCTCAGTGTGCGGTTGCTGTGGTTACAAGACGGCTGGGTTCACAGTGAGTGTGATAACTGCTTCAGTGGCAGTGCATGCTGGGAAGGAGATCACCTTCTTCCACTGGCCATCGCTGATGAGGGGGCCGGCGTTCACCACGACCCTGCCGTTCCCGCGGCTGGTCTGCACGCTCAGGTGCCCCTTCTGCACCGCCAGGAGGAACCAGTTGGTGACGGCGCCAATGTCCCCTAGGAAGATGATGCCCTCAGGGTCCAGCGTACGCAGCTCAAACTCAGAGTCAAAGCTGGGAAAGAAAACCCAATAAAGGGAAACTCACGCCAGCCACCTTAATACGAGCGCTTGCCCCCTGACCCCGGGCTAATCTCCTGCAGCATCAGCACATCCCGGCACAGTCCTGTCAGCTCATAAAACCCACCTGAGGGCCTTGCCAAGGCAAGTCAATCACATCAGGGAAGAGAGATGATGAACACCACTACACCAGGACCCCTGCCTTTGAATGGTGCTTTCACCTCTCAGTCAGAGCAAACCCCACCCCTCAAAGCAGAATCTCCAGACCTTTAGCTCTCGGGCACACACCCAACCCTTCTGAAAACCAGTTAAGAAAGTGATCATAGTGGTTTCAAGACAGTACCTGGTTAACTCTGAGATCTTGTACTCCAGGACGGGAACACTTCCCATGGAGCTGTTCCCGGTATAGAGTGTATGGGGAACCTTTTTCTCATCAAATGGATAGCACAGAGGTGTGTCCTTAAGACAGAAATGTGATTAAGCTACAAATGAACTATGAAAAAAGCAAGCATATACCCATATATAAATATATAAAAATATACAACACCATGAAAACATTCTGAAATTCATGTAGACTATGTGTTCATGCTTATACCTTACTTGCCAAGTCCTCAGTTGAGTGATGCAAAGGAAGCGGAAATTCAATTATTCATTCACTATTAATGAATGAATGTGTGTCCTTCTAGTACATAAGGTTTTCACCATTAACCACGAGGAAAAGAGGAAGAAGCAGTGCTGTTCAGTTTGGGTGTGCGTGTGCTCAGGGTAGCTGCTCACCTTGCTGATCTTCAGCATATCCAAGGTCATTCCCAGAGTTCCCAGAACACAGAATTCCACAGCCAGCTGTGCCAAGCATACTGTAAATGCAAGCCTCATTTTCCTTTCCTTGTGAGAAAATGATGGCCGGTTGTCGGATACCTGTCTGTCTTCAAACCTGGGATCTGTTCACCGTTCTGTCTCGGGCACTTGCCGTCTCTCCAAAAAAGCACTGATGATCATACCGGGTCCGGGGTTATAAGGAGTCTTGAGAAATCTGTCTGATTATAAGTTTTGCAACAACAGTAAATGACCAAACATTCACGAAGATAAGCCAAAACACTGGGCAGGGTTCCGTACTGGCGACATCACCCAGAAGCTACTGGAAGGGTCATACTGACCTCAAGGAAACAAAAACTCTGTGTCCTTGGACAATGCACAACAAATTCTGTCAGACTTTAATGTTATATAAACATAGCATACTTATTAACGTCAAACTTAATTTTATTGACAGCCAAAGGGATCTAAGTAAAACAATGATTATAAGTTGATGCAAAAGTGTTAATGTTTCTACTTTCTCTCCTTGAATGCATGAACAATACATACTGTAGGATTTGATAATTATGATGATAAATCCATCCCAGCTGCCTTTGCTTAGTGTATGATTCAAATTATGAGAATATTCATCACATTTATGACAGATCATAAAATCAAAAGGTGCCCGATTTGGTTTTATGGAAAACTACAACTACAGTACTCCTGGTGATCCTGAGCCGAATGTAATATCCAATTGCGTACATGATGGAGGGCCCAAACGCAGGAAATGCAGGCACCTCCTTAGCAGGGGAAACAAGATTATTGCTAAAAAAGGAGATGTTTTCCATGAACAACAGAAATGAATAATCTAGCATGGAAATGAGACACATTAATGTCAGGAGCAAATAACCAATGTTAACCAATGAGGTAATGTTGAAAGAGTTGCCATTTGGGACTACTTCTGCGAGATGTTATCCTGTAGTCTACTAAGTCTTAATTTAGAAAATGGTCATTGCCATGATGAAACAGGAAAGGGCCTTCCCCAAACTGTTGGGGAAGCACAGAATCATCTAGAATGCAATTGTATGATGTAGTGTTAAGATTTGCCTTCAATTAGTCTGGATGAACGCATGTACTTTCTGGGGCAAAAGGGAGGATCCTCTGCGGCAGCTTCCCTATTGGTTCCCTATTGGTTCCGTATCGAACTGTCTGTCTCAGCCCCCCCCCCCCCCCCCGACACTCCCTCTGTTCCGTGTGTGCTGCAATCTAAGTCCCGACTGAAACACACCAGCAAAACGGACAAAGCTGTCGAGCTAACCCAAATTATCTGCTAAAAACAGAATTATGGACAAATTAGAAGATTTTAATACTGTTATATCACAGACTTGCCAAATACATGGCGTGACTTCGTTGAAGGACCTTCAGCGCGTATGTTTGGATTTGCTGTTATCGAACTGAGATGTACTCGCTTGCTTGCCTACAGGATTTGGCAAAAGTTTAATTTTTCAAGCGTGGCCTACGGTATGCAGTCTGCTATCAAAAAAATACCCAGAAAAATGACCAGAAGAAGCAATGGTTTTGATTGTTTGCCCGTTAAAATCAATACAATCATTTCCCCCAAATAGTGGCGAACTGATGCGGGTCTGTGGAAAAGTTTGCCTCCGGTAATGTTTTCCGGCACACGTTTCAGATCACGCCTGTTCAGAACCATAGATGTATATATGTCTATGGCCAAAACACTCTGATTGGTTGGGGAAATACAACTATCCCTGGAAGGTTGCCTCCTTCGTTTATGCCTAGAACATCAAGGCATCGGCCAGGCTCTGTTGAACGAAGTGAAAAAAGAGACTGGCTCGCGAGGCTAGCCTTCTATGGAACTAAGGGGCCTGGCACAAACCATGAAAAACAGCCCCAAACTAAGGGGTGACTTTTGGTCATATAGTGTATGTCTAATCACACCTTTCAAGACAAATGCCCACATGATCCACACAAGCTCCACATGCATTCCTTTTATTACTCTCTCTCACACACGTGCACACACAAGTATGCCTGCAGAGCGTGCAATGGTTTCAGGGTCATGTGGTACACATCATAAGGTATTGACAGACTAACCCAAATAGGGTCACAGATTATGCAAAAAAAAAATTAAATGGAAAATAAGAATCCAAGCTCGCTGAACATGCACATGATCCCACTTAAAATCAGCTTGTTCCTCTTTCCCATGACAGATAAAAGTATTCAAACAGATTTTTCCTCCATTCTGGCCCAGACGTCCCATGATGAAAGACACCCCTAGTTTTGGACCATCAGATCCTTCTTGGCCATGACACAGCTGGACCTTGGCCCTCAGGGACACTGAGGTCACTGGCATCAGTGTATGTGCACATGACTTTCCAGCTCAATCTACTCCACCCCCAACATTTACCGCTCCCTGCCCCTCCACTCCCAACATTTACCCCTCCTTGCCCCACCACCCCAAACATTTACCGCTTCCTGCCCCTCCCAAGGGACATACCTGAATGCGGACAAGGATAGAGATGGTGGCAAAGCGCTATCCATCAATATCATGGAATGTGGAGCTTAGATCGACTGTCCAAACCACCCAAATATCTGTGATGCCTTCAGCCTTATGAAGCTCCAATCCCAGTCAGGTAGGATCAGTGCACTGGGAGGCTAGTGGGGAAGATGAGTTAGGAATGACTACCCCTGTCAGCATCTTCAGGAGGGATTCCTTCCACCACTGAGAAAGGGAGACCAGTCAAGCAGAGAGCCAGAAACCAGCGCTACAGTTGGCAAAACGTTTATTGTAAATTATTTCAAAGTAACAAATAAAAAAGAGGAAATAAGACATGAGCTTTTCTTGTTATGAAAATAATTATAAAAAAGTTTAAATAACAAAAATACATTTAGTAACAGAAACATACCATGATGAGTTGTCCAGAACTCATGAATGAGAGGAAAAACAAATGAAACAAGTAAATGTTTTTTTCCATTTTGCATACACAGACGTTCAAGCAGAACACCAGCGGCTACTGGTAATCTCATCCAAAATGTCTGCCAGGAGAGACTGCAGGGGCTCCTATTGTCAAATGCTGATTGGGGTAACGGGGCTTCCCTACTGTACGAGTCCCCTGTATTATGTCCACCACACACAGAGCCTGGGGAGTGACATAAACACCGTCTCTGCCAAGCTGACTGCAAGACAACCTAATCTCAGACTAGGGAGTGGAATGTACAGTTTTCATTTTGCTGATAAACAAAATGGAAAAAAAAAACTATCAACCGTGGTACAGGATCGGTGATGGACAATTGTGACATCACTTGTACCTTAAAACTGTTGCCTAGCGATACCACATGGTCTCTGGTGATTGGGTTGTAAGGTACATACTGTGGCTGCCCTCAATGTGAAGAGCAAATTCAGAATGAGGTCCCAGCTTCCACTTGGGTTTGTCAAAGAATGGTCATAACGTTCGCTGCATGTCGACTTCCATGCAATTCAAACCAGCCTGACAATGTGATATTAATGTTTCAACGCATTGAGGTAAAGCCTATTTCAAATCAAGGTGTTCCCTGAGAACACCGTTTCTGGATACAATAGTAGCTATACCACTGGATCTTCAGATTTCTTCATGATTGTGTGTACACACCATGTCACAAGTAAATAAGATGAGGTCACATGACTGAAAGAGCCAATTAGTTTGGGAAGGGAAGGGGGGGAGGGGGTGGAGTGTCAATTGGATGAACCTCAGCAGCTTACAACTTACTTCAAACATCATGTCATGTAAGTACAGTACCATAATTCTGCATCAGGGGCTAACTGGATCCATGTGCTCTCCTGATCTGAGACTTCAACAGTACACCGCCCAACGTCAGTGTACAAGTACCACAATTCTGCATCCACTATGGAATCGAACATCGGGCTTCTGCATGTGGCTGAGAGCAACCTCGGTACCTCTGTATGCACAGTTAAGCAAGTTATCAAATCACAGTGTGTAATGCAAACATACAAAACATAAAAACACGTCATATTAAATACAAGGGACAAGCGTGTTAGAAATATATGGCGGACCAAAGTCAAAAAGTCTGATTGCAAATTTACAACACGTTGTTAACCCTGTCTTGACAATATCAAACATTTTACTTCTGCGGCTGACTTCAGTTCAAGTTTCTATCCATTCTTTACAAAATACAACTCAACGAAGGGATAAAATGGGCAAAGATGAAGAATTAAGTGAGAAGAACGTGGGTCATACAGACACATGACCGAAAAAGGGAAATTAATTCTTCTTCTGGACTCGATCTCACGTCTGTCCAATCACGGGACGACCTGCTGTTTGTGGGCTGGAACGTGTCGCAGCAATAGGCTGCCTGCAAAGCCAGGGGGCCAGAGCGGCATGTGGCAGTGCTCATCAAGGTGGAACTCTGACTGTCTGGTTCTCACAAACTGGGGACTGTCCATGCAGGCGCACTCCTGCTTTAATGTCACCACAGACCTGGCACAAGGGATGATGATGTCACAAACATGGCTCACACTGTGCTTTTGCGACACGACCACAAGATAACCAGTTGATGGGCTCCGGCCACAGAGTACGACCAAACCCGAACCATCTATGGTTGTGTAACAGTCGTGACAAATAAACACGCGCACACAGAGTGAGTCAGGTTTCTGAAGATAGTCTTGAGACCCATAAGAGGAGATTGCTGAATCTGACACTATTCATTTAATAAAATATTGCCAATGTAATATCAAATATTTTAAAGGTCCTTTTCAAAATTTCTTTAGTTAAAATATGTGTACCCTTTTCAAGTCCTGAACCCTATGAAATCATTTTCTTTGGTGTTTGAAAATAGATATTAAAATTTACAGAATATAAACTTCACTGTACAGGATTACAAAATTATAGTTGATCATTTAACTGATCAGTATGGAGTCAATTGATACCACGTATCTAAATTATCCAATCTGGAACTTTCCAAATTTATCTAAAGTGCTTCAACATCATTCCCCCAAAAGACAAAAAAAAGCAAAAACAAAAAAACACTGTATATACATCTATAAATAAAATAAGGCAGATTTGTTGTAACCACTCAAATCGTACTCTATAAAAACTTGCACTTGTACCAAAAGTGCAGAGAGGAGAAAAGAAGGGGATGGGGAGCTGAAGAGAGAGGAACATTCCCTTTGTGGATTCTGTACCAGACTATTTCCATTGTCACTCCCCTTGAACATCACACGAGAGATTGTAAAAACGGCTTCATGATTGTTGATTTTTAAGATTTTAAAATGTCTCTTTAAAAAAAAAAGAAGTATTTTAGCAGCCTATTCACACAGGATAACATGAGTGTGAAGTCTCCTTTTCACAGCTCTGTAGAAAAACTGAGGAGTCGAACCGTAATCAAATTAAGTAATGCCAAGTATATTACAATCTTTTCTTCCAACTGAAACAAAAGAGAAAGAGAAAGATGGTGAAAAATGAAAATGCCTTTTACAGATTAAAAAGCGGAAGGGAGCCGCTTTTGAAGGAACTAGTAAGAGAACCATGCAGCGGTCAGGTGACCCTTTTCTACTTCCTCATTTCCACTTTCCTTTGGAGACCTCGATGCTAGCGGTGTGCGTTCTTCCTGGTGGAAGCAGCAGCATGGTCAGCGCAAATCCCAGCGCTGCGTTGCTCCAGTGTTAAACTCTGGCTGGGAGTATACCGCCATCTGCTGGACAGGCTGTCCTTTATCTTACAAAGTCCTTCCTTTGTCACCCTTAGGAGGTTTTCCCCACAATCGGGTTATCCCTAAAAAAAAAGACCATTGCAAAATATTATCTACAAAACAATTTCACGTGATAGATCACAAATGAACGCTTAAATAATTTTTCTTGAAGTAAAGCAAGAATCAGTTCCATTAATTTCTGAAAGCATCATAGCATTCTAACAAAGGCAGAGAAAGCTCTATTGAACAAACATCACTTTAAACAACTTTTTAACTGACAAACCTAAAACCAAGTGGGCACCTCCTCTATCCAGCATGTTTTTGGCCTATATCATGTATCTAGCACCCTTAAGGAGAAGATTTTAAATTCTAAAATGGCAGATAGTGAATGTTTTGGAGCTCAAGATTAATCCACACAATATCATCACCACTCTGGATAGTCCACAGTCACTGTGACATCTCCCTGAAATGGGATGTACAGTGCTTTATAGTCTGGACTGGGATGTACAGGGCTGTATAATCTGGACAGGGATGTACAGTGCTGTATAATCTGGACTGGGATGTACAGTGCTGTATAATCTGGACTGGGATGTACAGTGCTGTATAATCTGGACTGGGATGTACAGTGCTGTATAGTCTGGACTGGGATGTACAGGGCTGTATAGTCTGGACTGGGATGTACAGGGCTGTATAATCTGGACTGGGATGTACAGTGCTGTATAATCTGGACAGGGATGTACAGGGCTGTATAATCTGGACTGGGATGTACAGTGCTGTATAATCTGAATTGGGATGTACAGTGCTGTATAATCTGGACTGGGATGTACAGTGCTGTATAATCTGAACTGGGATGTACAGTGCTGTATAATAAGACTTACAGGCTGCCATAATGGGCGGCGATGGAGCTGCTGATGGCAACATGCTGATCCTGCAGGTCCGCCAGGACCTTCCGGATGTCCTGGATGGTGCGGAAGGTCTCCTTGGGGTCCTGGATAGTGAAGAGGGAGTAGTCCTCCTGCTCCTTCTGGGGACCTTGGTACACTGCGATGCTGGCACAGGCATCTGTTAGAGAGGGAGACACACAGCCAAGTTATACAACTACCTGTGACTTATACTACTCTCTGTGTGCAAAAATACTTAATGTCTGTGCGAAATTTAGCGCATGTGCAGCCATGTGTACTTACAAATTCACAGACATAAACAGGGCATGGACATTTCACCACCGAATTACTTAAATCCTGGTGGGCTAGAGGTTACCACAGTAATGGCCGACACTGGAGAGTTCCTGAATATACATGCTAACAGGCTGCCCAGAAACCCAGTGCAGAGGTCGGAGGTTAGCCGCCAGCGAAAGCCCACTCACCTTCCATCTTCTGCAGCTTGGAGTAGTTGGAAGAGAAGAGGGAGAAGATCTTCTCAATCTCTCGATCACAGTCGATATCCAGCTGGATGTTGACCAGCATGGTCCTGGGAGACAGACGCAAAGAGAACGCTGGTTACAGGCAATGAATTGCCCCTTGGGGATACATAAAGTTTATTGAATTCAATTGAATTGAATTGAAAGGGGTGTGGTGTTCAGGAGGGCTGGGGACAATACTGAATTGAATGGGGAATTGCTGATAAATTCACTTTCGATTCATGGATTTGAATTTGAATTAACTGGTGACAGGATACCGAATCTGTATTCGCAGTAAAAGAAATAGAATTCACTGAAATCCTATGGTCTCATTTATTTATCAGTATGAACAATATTTACTGTTATCAATGACAAGTGGTTACAAAGACTGTCTAAAGCATAACAGAAATATTTGTAAATTTATAGTTGTTAAAATCAGAAGCACATTTTTTTGAATATACTTGATAATTCATTCAATTTGATTCATATTTAAAAACTTTCAAAATTAATTTGTTAAAAGATGAATAAAGAAATGAATCGATAATGAACTATGCTTTCATTAGTTAGATTTTAAATGGTATTGGCACTGACTTTCACGGGCTTTCATATTCAATTAAAAGAAAATTTCTTTGAATGTCATTGCAGTAACTTCCACTTCCGGTAACTCCAATTCAAATTCATGAACAGAATTGTAATCAACAAATTCTGAATTGACCCCAACTAAATTCCGTAACTAATTGGCCACAGTGACACACAATGGCACTGTAGATGATTCTGATTGGATATGGAGTAGGAGTTAAATATGGTTTAATGTAACTCCGTCGGTTCTGACTGGCTGTGGCCAGGCTGGGCGGGGCAGGGCGGGGCACTCACGTGGAGCAGGGCCTGCACCCGGGCAGGTTCTCCCCGATGCCCTTGCAGCAGAGCCAGGAGCCGCTCAGGTAGGCGGACGGGTGGAAGGTGCTCAGCCTGCCCGGGTTGCAGCGGCTGACCTGGCTCAGCACCTCGATCCACTCGCTGGCCTCCACGCAGTTACTGGCCTGGATGTACAGCGGCTTCTCCCCGTGGATCACCTGGAACATCTGCGAGGCCCGGGGACACGCCGCACGTCACACACACGCATGTGTGCAGGAGACCCCGCGCACACGTACGAGTCCCGCGCATGGTTATGTCCCCGGGGACGGGTCGGAGGTCACACTCACGTTTTTCCTGGTGAAGGCGTTCTCCTCCAGCTTCTCCACTGCCAGGATGTTCTTCACAGGAATGACACACAGGGCCTCTTTCCCTAGAACAGCCAGCTGCACTTTAATACCCAGAGTGCTCACCTCCCTGACCTTATAAACACAATGGCCCTCTCGCAGTACAGCCTACAGTACATCATGGGGCACGGGGAGGGGGTCATTTTGTAGCCCGGCTGGTCTGGAGGGGGTGAGGAGTAGGAACAGGTGTTGCTGAATTTGGGGGGGGGGGGGGCAAGGTGCATTCTGGGGGCTCAAATTCAGAAATGCATTTCAAGCACTCTTGCCCTTCTAAATGAAATAGATATTATTTTTTGTCCAAACACACATTTATTCATTTGAACTTAATTTCACTCAAAGGCCCCGTTCACTCTTTGTATTTTCGGACTCGACAAGCAAAGTTACTAACCGTAGCTCACGTTGTGTCGGTACACACACACACACACACAAACATAGTAAGAAGACTGAGAGAGCTTAGCAGCAGGACTCGCTCCTGTATTTATGGCACTGTCAGTAAATCTGCGATAATCTGAACATAAATATCGCATTTCAAATATCGTAAAGACCGTCAACTTCACCCCCAATGTCAACATGCAGGGATGCAGCCATTCCATTTCTGTTCATCTCTGTGGAGCGAAGCCGGAGAGGACGTGCGTGTCCGCGTCTGATCTGGCAGTGTGTGCAGCATGTCGAATGAAGGCTCTTTTAACAGTACTCAACGTCGCCCTTATCGCGCTCTATGATGAGCGTACCGCTCGGCCAGCATTCGTTACATGCATGCGTGTCATGTGTGAGCTGGCGTGTCATGTGTGAGCTGGCGTGTCTAGCTGTATGGGACAGCTTGCTTGTGACAGTATATGTGGACATGCATATGCGATGGTGTGTTTGCATGTCAGCCCGCGTGCGTTAGCGTGTGTATGAAGTAGCACGACTGCATGTGCGTGTATGGAACTGCGTGTTTGCATCTGTTTGTGTAGGTGCGAAGAGTACATGCATAGGTCTCATTGGTTTTATGAGTCTGGAACAGCATGTTTGCACAACGCGCAGGGCTTTGCCTGCCTGTGTAAATGATTCTGTGGACCTGCAGCCGTTTCACGGCCTGGCTTTGCAGCAGGGGTAGGGGGCGCTGTAATACTGTAATACTGGACAGGACAGAAGTCTCATCTCTCATAGCCTCCCATTCCAAAGCACAACTTCAGAATGAGATTAGCTCACTACTGTGGCCTTTTTACAGCCAAACACAATAACACAGCCTAGACACACACACACACAGACACATAAACAAACAGACACACACATATATACACACAGATACACACACACACACACTACGTGCTGCATATATATGGGCAGAACATTCCCATGGATGTGAGGAAAGTAAGGGGTTCAGGGGTTCAGCACAGACTGAGCACATAAAACCTGCACACGACTCCATTTATTCTGCATACGCTTGTCATCAAGCACAGGAAGTCACAACAGAGATTACTGAAATCACCCCCCCCCCCCACTCTCTCAGCCCTGCTCCAGCTCCCCAGTTTTCTCAAGAGCCTCTTCATCTTCACCTGCACCCAATACTCAGAGACTCCTTTACTCCTACACACTGTGTATGTTTTTGTATGTGTGTACACCTGTATGAGTATGCGTGTGTGTTTTCTTGTATGTGTGTATAGCTGTGTGTGCAGGTGCGTGTATTTATGAGTGTATACCTGTGAGTGTGTGTATACCTGTAAGTGTGTGTGTGTGTGTGTGTGTGTGTGTGTGTGTGTGTGTGTATACCTGTAAGTGTGTGTGTGTGTGTATTTCTCTTCAGTACAGAGCCAAGCAGCTTCCCAGGCATGCAACACTTAGCCTGAGACCATGGAAATTTGACATTTGACTCTGCGTGACCATCTTTCTGGCCCTCTGGGGGGGAGGAGGGGGGGGGGGGGGGGGGCAGGGGGGGATGGCTTTAAAGGATAATGCCAATAATTTTCATTTTTTCAGTATATTCAACATATCCTAATCAAAGACCAAAACCAATAATGTTTCTGTCCAAATATACTGTTTTGGTCAACGTAATTCACCATTACAAATAGCCTGACGATTTTACTGAAACAACTTTGAAGTGAAGTGTCAACAATTGCTTTCTCGATATGTGGAAAGTAGTTTGACGCGGCACCAAAATAATGAAAATGGTCCCATCGAAATGAACAATCCGCTCCGCGTTGAAGTAAATTTACACTTATACTTTACACAAACTACACCTACAGTATTTTCAAAGGATATGTTGACGATACTGGAAAAATGAAAATGGCTAGCGTTATCCTTTAAAAGCTCAGCCTGCTGAAGACGGGAAGCCTGACCTGGAACAAGCTGCACACAGTTACGGTAATCATGGCCCTGCTGTAATCTACACCCACGGTAAACTGTGAGGACGCGAAAGGCAGTCTGACTTTAAAAAGGAAGTCTCGAGGGACTTCTCCTCGCTCCGGGACTGAAAGTCAGCGAGCGACGGGCCAGGACAGGGAGCACACGTTTCTGGCTCGCAGCAAAAGCCCCCGAAACACACGCTATGGAACGCACTCAGACAAAACACGGGTCTGATTTACATGCAGCCAACAAAAAGGGACACTGCATCCGCAGAGCTTCTCAGCCCTGGGCCTCCTCGGGGGACGTAACACCCGGAGGGCTGTTCACTGTCTGTAGGGCCCCGAAACGCTGCTCGCTTTAGGAGGCTGTGGCCCTCAGGGTCTCAGGACTCAATGTCCCAGAAGGACTGAGGGGACGGGGATGATACGCGTGTTACTGGGACCGCAGGAGCACACCTCCGTCCCCTTGGGCATTTGCAAAGCTTTTCACCTGCGTGGGAAGTAAGGGCTGAACTGGTACACATAGTGTTCAGCTGGACGGGGGAGAGGTGGAGGATTTAGGCAGAAGGTCTATGCAGCTGAGGGGTTATGGCCTAGGAGCGGATACTGACAACAGGACAGGTCTACTAAGCCTGCAAAGAGGAATAGCTGCCTCTGAACAGGAGTAAAATCACACCAGTTGATTGGCGTCGAGGCGCTGCAGGGCATGACCTTATTTGGGCATGTCTGAGGAGAGGGGGGCCGGGCAATAGGTGGCCCAGGTGATCGTCTCTGTGGCTGAAGAACAGCATATACCACAAGGCCAAACAGAGCATACAGTTACAGTTCAGGCAGGTCAGCATGTTACTAGGAGCACTGGGTCCTGAACACTGTGTGAATGGTGACGGGACTGGCGTGTGAGGGGGCCAGGGGTACAGACTCACCCCTGTGCTTGTGGTAAGACAGCTCCCTGTTGGTCACACGGAGCCACCTCTTCTTGAAATTCTTCTTTCCAATCCGCTTTCTTCCCTGGGCCCGCTTGTGCACCTCCCTGCGGAGAGAAAACCCAACAGAACCGGCGTCAGCACCCGGACCGGAGCCTGCAGGTTGTATGCTCGCGTTCACACCACACAGCCAGAACTCTGAGTCACGCTAAACCCAAACTAGTCAGAACAAGCTCAGAAAGTCGCCCCTATAGGGTCGCAACAGGAAATCCACCCATGCGAATGCTGACCCTCTTCACCCGGGACCCTCCCTTCGAACCCTGAACATATTATTAGTGCTGCAGAAGGCACACGAGGCCCATGCCACTCACCCTTCCTTCAGAACAACAGAATCTTCCACTCCACTCGATTCTTTGTTCACGTTGGAGGAAATCTCATCCAAGAACTGCAGAGTGAGACCACAGGTTTGTTTCAGAACAAACAGTGTAGTATAATCTTATAACCTGAAGGTCACAGGTTCGATTCCCAGGCAGGACACTGCCGTTGTAGCTTTGAGCAAGGTAATTAACCTTGCTTCAGTACATATCCTGCTGTATAAATGGACGCAGTGTAAATAAAGGTTGTGTAAGGCGCTCTGGATAAGAGCGTCTGCTAAATTCCCGTAATGTAATGCAACACCCTGCCCCCTGAAGCCCATATATAGGAATGGATCAAAACGAGGAAATGACATCACCTTTTTAACTTCCTCTATGCACTTGTCTTCTTGGAATGATTTGAAGAATTCGTACATGTAGGATTCTTTAAAACTAGACTGAAAGAAACAAATAAAGAGAAGCTTTTAAACCCTCAACAGAATCTACACATCAATGATAAAAAAAAGTAATCTCTACAGCATATCAAAATGTCTTCAATCAAATGGCAAAATCATCACGTTGAAAATAATTACGTATCACATGAAAACAGTATAATTTTATGAAACATTTTTATTTCAGTTATCTTTTTAAGTTTTATATAAAATAAGGATGGAGATAAATGCTTAAGAACAGAGCTAATTGTTTGTACCAGTTTATTTTTGGACAGGCTGCCCCAGCTCCCAAGTGTCTGAATGGTTTTGGAGATGAGGGTTAGTGTGCGGGAAATCTCTGGCTCCTGAAAAACAAAACGTGTCATCTTTACTACCCCTGTTTCACACACACACACACACACACACACACACACAAACACATGCATGCACACCCACCTGCACGCACGCACACACACCCACACCCACATCCACCCACACACACACACACACACACAAGCACATGCATGCACAACCGCACGCACGCACACACACCCACACCCACATCCACATCCACCCACACACACACACACTCACACACACTCACACACATACACACACACAAACACATGCATGCACACCCGCACGCGCACGCGCACACACCCACACCCACATCCACATCCACATCCACATCCACCCACACACACACACCCACAGTGTTTGCACCGCACACGCGGCTCAGGCTTTTGCTGCCCGTGACGGCAGGGTGACTCACAGGATGGTGGGGGCGGAGCTGGAAGGTGTGCGGCGACAGGACGGCGACGGCGAAGAAGCGCAGGAACACGAAGCTGCTGACGGCCGAGTACTGCACGTGGGGGTCGTCTGCGAGCAGAGCACACGGGTTAGCTCCGAGAGCCGCGCGCCTCGCGCCCGCCACCGCCCTCTGGTGGAGCCCGGGCGCGCTGCCAGCGCCAGCAACACACCAGGGGCGCGAGGCTGCGAAACTGCGCTGCGTGAAACTGCGCTGCGCGAAACTGCGCGCTCTGACGCAACTGCGCTGCGTGAAACTGCGCGCTCTGACGCAACTGCGCCCAGTTTCGTCACCAATTCTGAAGAATGGACATTTTTCACGTAAAGGAAGTAAATGAACACAGAGATGAGTGCGTGCTCTGAAGCCACCATTGTTAAAGGTTTTACATTTTTACTTTTTCTGATTTTACTTTTGTTACTTTTTCTGCTCGAGGATCAACTTTTTTTGATAGACTGAAAAATTGTGCCACTATTGCGAAGTCTTTTTTCTTGTTTCCTAGGTGATGAATGAGACACTGCAATATATCCATATTTTTGAAAATTCTAGTAGTTTACATTGAAGGCACTTACAGCAAATGTAAGGCAACAGCAGAGAAACATTTTCATTGATAAGGTCCCCGCATATTGTAATCACAATACTAACCAGACTTCCTGACCTTATTACTTTTGTACAAAACCCACCCGAAGTTTAAACAACTGTACTGTGACATTACCCTGGGTTCTAACGTGTGCAGCTCCACTGACAATAGACTGGTAAGGTGTTTTCCATGGAGTGACTCCATAATTACCTTCACATACTCGTTTTAGCAAATGCTTTATAAAGCGCACACTGGCTGCGACTGACCGGAACACGCATTTCCAGCGTAACCATCGGTTACCTGGCTCCGCCTAACGCGATTTACTCAACAGCCGAGGGGAATGATGTCACACTCACTGGGGAAGCGCTTGGAGGCCATCTGTCTGAGAGACCTGAACACATCACACATGAGGGGGGGGCAGCTCACACTGGACTGCGTGATGGAGGAGAACACCTTCTGTACGTACTGCTGCAGGTTCTCCTGTAGGAAGATACACACACACATATGTATGATACAGTACAGCTGCAGGTTCTCTTGTAGGAAGACACACACACACATACGTATGATACCATACTGCTGCAGGTTCTCTTGTAGGAACGCACTCATACACAGACATATGTATGATACAGTACAGCTGCAGGTTCTCCTGCAGGAAGACACACACACACGCACACAGACACACGCATGATACAGTACGGCTGCAGGTTCTCCTGCAGGAAGACACACACACACACACACAGACACACGCATGATACAGTACTGCATCACACATATGGTATCATTTTGCTATTACATGCTACCACCATAGTGAATCATTAAGTTTGCTACTATGATACTGCACCATTATGCCACTTCGAATGTATATTAAAATAAAACAGCATGTTGTTCATATAGTGCTACCAAATCAGACTGGCATAAGCACTCATCACTACTAACCTTGACCTATTTAACCCTAGAAGCGCATGCGGACTCTACCTTGTTTACTTCCACATTGTCTCCCTCTTTCAGCTTTACTGGATCGATCTCACATGATTTGTTGGATTCACAGATCTGGAAGAAAATAAAACAACTGAGGCAGGTGACCTTAACTGTCAGTAACTCTTTGAACTTTTGACAGTCCTGTGTCTGTATTGTTTAAACTCAAGTGTCGGAACACAGGCAGGCCCTCACGAATATTCAGAAACACAAAAACAGTTTGTTTAGTTTGATGCAATTCGGTGCAGTCACGTGTTACGTTCTTGTATCAGCCGACATTTCAAAACAAACATATGTTCCAGTGCTAATGAATATTCACAAAGGTGCAGTAACTGAACTGAAGGTAGCAGCGTAGTTTAACTGCATTGTGTTCCAGAACCCCATGGCTGCGTAATGTTCCGCGTGCCGTACCTCATCCAGCACAGGCTTCAAGGTGACAGTCAGGTAGCTCCGCCCCACAATCTTCATCATGTCATCAATGCAGCGGGTTGCCAGCGAGTTTCCCCGGAATATGGTGTTGGCCTCCCTGCACAAACAGGAGACAGGAAGGAGGGTGTTAAGACATGCCGAGCAGGGGTGGGATTTCTCAGATCCCTGGCCAAGGGAGCGCTTTAGAGCAGTGAAAAGGGCCGTTCTTACAGAAAGGAGAGGCTCGGGGATTTTACACCGTTTATACAGGTTATTGTACAGCAGTGATATAGCTAATACACAGCAGGGAGAGTGATGTTCTGCAACAGAGAGGTTTTTTTTACAGCAGAATGGGGAGTTTTAGGGTACAGACACTGGGGTTCATCAAACAAATGGTGTGTTAGTGAAAAGGTGGTCTGTGAGACAGCAGGAGGGGCGTCTACAGCAAACAGGGCAACCCTCACTCACTGGGTCTGGTTCAGCTCCAGCTCCGCGATGGCCGAGACGAACGGGACCAGCCGGTTGTGATGCAGGAGGAGGCGCACGACGGGCAGGACGGCCTCGTACCTCTCCCTGCAGATATCGCCCAGGATATGGGCAGCTGACGCCGATATGGGCTGGCCAGGGCAGGAAGAAAGGGAACGACAGAAAAAGTGAGAGAAAAGTGAAAACTTACTAAAATAAATGTTCTAAAAACATTTTTACTATCTGTCACCAGAGAGCTCTTCAATATACACCTGTACACTTGAGAGACACAGACACACGCACGCACAATTCAACTGCGATAAGTCAGCCGGGCCAGTGGGGCGGCGATGTGGTACCTTCACTTCAGGGGATTTTAGCAGCAGAGTGCGGAGTGGAGTGTAGCACACGGAGGGCAGGACGTTGTCCTCGGTGTAGGTCACATTCAGACGCAGCGAACCCAGGTCGTCAGGCTTTGAGCTCTTATTTCCATTGCCTTTCGGCTGCAGTAAATACCTGCAAACCAGAACAAGACCAGATATTTCACAGCCGAGGGGAAACTTTGTGACCTGCACAGCTACTGTTTTGTCCATCTGCAAAGATAATCTTGTGCAGAATTTTCACATTCAAGCACCGAATTATAGCCCAGTGCCTTCCGATTCATCAGAATTGCAGTGAGAAACAACGTTAACAGGGTATACTTAGGAAAATTTTCAAATTCTTTGCAGCCTTTTTTTTTTTATTAAACAATGAACCGCTAAAAATAACAAATGGCCACAGCAAACATTCCACAAATTATCCATTGTCCTCAAACACGAACATTATTTTAACACAATGCATTTGCATTGGGGAAATGAGAACCGTAAGCAGTTACACCACTCATCAAAGGAATTTACAGGTGGAGTAGATACTCCCTTTTCTTATTTTAGCCAATGAGAAAGGAGAAAGTAAGGCGCGTGTGGTTTATCCACGTGTGTTGTGGTTCTCTGAAGGACGGCTGGAGCAAGATAACAGCCTAGGAGTGGACTCTCTCAAATGACTCACTTCCTCCACTAGCGTGTCAGTATTTCTGCACTTTTTGATGAAACACGGCAATAAATGACACTACTAAGAATGGCCTGGTCTGATAAAGAAACTCCTCCCCCTCCTTCATCAGAAGCCCTGATACTGGGAGTGTGCCTCCATCCTGAAACCTGAGCTGAATCTGCCATTTTCTTCTGTATTTGAGCATTGCTTTCTGGGTCACTGGATCTTTACATGTATAATTATCCTCCAGAGTGAGGAGACAGTTTCAGTCCTCCGTGATGAAGCACAGTGTGAATGTGGAACACAAGTATCTTGTCAGTTGGACTGAGTGTGTACTCCTCAAAAACAGTCTTGAGGAAGAAATCAGAAAGTGGATTTCAATGCTGAGCGAAACCTCAAATTGATTCTCATTCAGCGATACCCCGTGCGTGTCTGATATTATCCGTACTTTAATGACAGACATTCAGAGCGGCACAGACGCGGACTCGATACAAAAGGGAAAAGGCCCCGTGCATGTCAGCCAGCGTCTGCGCGGTCCGTCGCGCGGGCCCCTGTGGGGGGAGCTGGAGAGCCGGGCCCCGCACAGGGCCGCCCACGCACACACGTGCGTCCCGTCCCTCATGCAAAGCGTGCAGATCCGTATCTCTCCTTCGCCGTCCTACACGCACATCAGCAGTGTTTACACAACAGCTCAGAGCCCTTCCGCCGGCGCAGGCACGAGGCTAACGCTAACGCTAACGCAGCGGGGAGAGAAGCCACAGGCACCGCACTCACACAGAGGAACCGCGCTAGGCTCAGCGCCATGTAATACAAAATGACAGTAGCTTTAAATCCACGGTCATTTTTAAAACAACGAAAGCAGTGGAAGGGGCGAGGCTGGGAGTCCTGTTGGATGGCTGCCCGGCGCGCGTTTCGGCGCGGCCCCGGGGCCGGCAGGCGAGAGCTGGCGAGCCTGCATGCGAGGGCGCGTGTGCCGACATGCCCGCGAGCGAGACCACAGGATGCTGACGTCAGAGCGGCTGATAGACACAGATCAGGGCCCCGGCGCTCACTGAAGCGCAGAGACCGCGCAACAGCCGCTGCTTATCTGCCCCCGCATCGGCCAATCAGCACGCCTCTGCCCCGGCCCCATTGTAGGCAGCGCAGGTGTTTGCATTCCTGGGGTCGACACTCGAGGAGTGCGTGCGTGAGCGTGTGTGTGTGTGTGTGTGTGTGTGAGAGAGTGCGTGTGTCTGTTTGTCTCCCGCATGAGTGTGTGTGTGTCTGTATGTATGGGTGTGTGTGTGCGGGTGTCGGTCTGTCTGTCTCCCGTGCGCGTGAGTGTGTTTACCATGCGCGGTGAATAGAGTCGTTCCGCAGAATCTTGACAGAAACCCGCGTCTCTCCGAGGAAAACATCCTGTGCCAGATTCCCATTGTTCCACAGGTCCACTCTGGAGAGAGAGAGAGAGAGAGAGAGAGGGGGGAGTAATGACGAGAGAAAGGAGGAGAGAAGAGAATTAAACTATGAGGCTCACAAGAAAACAGCTGACCTTATGACTCTTAACACACACGCATGCACAAACTCACACACACTCTGCCGCGTTTGTGTCTAAGGGCTAACCTACCTGCTGGATTTGGGGACTCAGAACACCCATTCCATTTGACATTTACTGGCCAAATCATTAACATGACAGTACATCTAGTTTTCAATACATTAACACCATTTAAACAATTAACATATCAAAATATGACATTATTCTGAACTGAAATTGAAGACAAACTTAAAAAAAGACATTTTTGAATTTCATGAAAGGTGTGAATTTCACCCTTGTTTGTGTGCGCACTCATTGATAAAATGGCTGTACTGTATTTACTGCAAGCAAACACACCTCCACAGCAAAAACACTCAGGAAACTACAGCTTTAAAAAATCCAAATGGACAAAAGTGAAAAACCCACAAACATGCATGTAAACATTTGATCATTTCAGTTTTTATTTATTTATTTATTTTTTACCTCTGTTGGCTGAGTCTAGTTCTTACCTCACTGAAAAATCAGTGTGCTAAGTGAGACAGTTAAAAATGCAACATTAGTGAGTCTGCCCACGGGAGGGTACCGCAATCAACCGTCAATCATTCCCCAACGGTCACAAGGCACCTCACAAATTAAATGTCTATTTATAATGCGTCTACCACCAATCAGTCAAACCAAACACTCATCTAATCGGTTATTCTACTATTCAACAGTGGGGCTAACATTTTACTACACGCTCCGTGCAGGTCTGAACCACACTATGTTTACACACAACACTGCATTTATTATTAGCAGAGAAGGACACTGTCTATAAACAAGCCTTAGACATCATTTCGTAAATATAATATGACATATAATAAACATAAAAAAGTGTAAAAAAACAAGAAATTAAAAGCATTTAACTGTTTCCATCAGGATGAAGGAGGAGTTTTAGCTCACTAATTCAGTCCAGTGAAGGACGAGAAAGCAGAGGAGTAAAGGAAGGAAAGGGAGTGAGAGGAGTGTGAGGAAAGCAAGCAGAACAGAGGAACTCACTTGATCTCCAGCTTCTCGATGTCCTCCTCCTCCACCTGGAAGTGGGACTTCTTTGTGTAGCTGCTGGACCTCGTGACCTGGGAGCAAAACCAAAGCGGTTCACGCATTTCGCAGGCAACCAATCAGACAGAGCCATTCAGACAGAGCACACGGTCCAGACAGGCTGATCGCTAAGAATCAAACAATATCAACAGTGCGTTTGAAATGGACAATTACACCAAGTTGGAAAACATGCCTCTTAAAAAATGAATTACCGTACACCACGTTTAAACTCGCACACAGACCCTTATAACTGACAGGGTCTATTGAGAGCGCGTGCAGTAGGCACCATGGTGAGTCACTGGGCACTGTAGCAGGGGGCACCCTATAGAACACTAAGGGCTTGCCACATATGCCAAGCATGGGCTGGTCATGGTAAACAAGCTTTATTTCAACGCTTGCCACCAATATTGCCATTCTAATAAACCCATAAGAACATCAATATTCACATGGATGTAGAATGATCTAGAAAGGTGCTCTTTTCCCCTATGGTATTTCACATAGATGAATTCAGTGCCAGGCCTTAAGACTTCTTGGTGAGAGTTCCCTCACTGCAGAGCCCATCAGGTACCTCAAAGTAGAAGGTCTCCTCAAACTGGGGGTCACTGGTTTTCTTCTTCACCTTGGTCTTCCTCTGTTCAATCCTGAGGAGAGACGCTGGGATTAACGCTACAGAGTCAACTGTGTGATGCTATTACAAACCAGTATCCCCAAAAAAACACTTTCAAATACTTTCCTTCACGTTGTGAAACCACTCTACACCTATCACAATTCCTGTCCGTTTAAAACTTCCCTCCATTTAGAACTCTATTAAGGACTTCACTCCATTTAAGAGTTCACTCCAGGTAGCCATGTGAAACCCTCGGGCACAGAGGAGGTACCTGGCTGGTCCGACCAGCGAGACGGTGGCGTACGGATCGCAGCTCTGTCCGTTGATCAGGGGCAAGCCCTGGCATTCAATTATCCTGGGGGAAAACACACGGCTTCAATCAGTACAAGCATTCTCACCACCCCGCAGCTGTGAGAAAAGCCGAATCAATTCAAAATACAACGACACCATTTCAAATGACATATTATTTGCAGTTTTATGCAGTTTCAGGCACAACATTTCTGTCAGAATAGAGATTAAACTATTTGGCCAGATGACTTTCACACCAAAATTCAGGCTCGACATGGTCCACGTTTAAAACTTTGCATTAGTTACGAAAGGGCTTCGACTAAATTTACTAATCAGGAAGATCATACCCTGAAAACAAAACTAGCATGGAAAATGGCAAAAAAGCAGAAGTCACCCCATAAAAGCAAATATATGAATTTAAGAAGAAAAAAAACAGAAGACGTGGGAAAAGCAGTAGTAGCTGCAGGCAACAGGAAGTTGGCGTGACAGCGACCCAGCGCAGCCAGCCGTGCAGACAGCCCGGACAGAAAAAAAAAATGTCAAAAAGAGGCTTCGAGCTGCGTAGAGTCGCACGCGCTCCCCTTGTCCTTTCCCCTCGCCACCAACAACAGCGCCAAGCATGACGTCAAAGGCCAACCGCGGCTCTCGCAGACCGTGATGGTACGGCTTCCTGTTGAGATGCCATCACTTCCTCCTCATTAACCTGCTCTCGCCCAGGCTGAGTGAGTGCAAACCAGCAGAATCACACAATACACAACACACACACACACACACACACACACACACGGCCCAGTCAGACCTGGACAGACGTGGCAGACTCACCGGACCACCAGTTGTTGACAGACCGAGCCGTTCTCTGTGATCAGCTCATTCAGCCGCATTTCCAGGTGAACCTTCCCCTGGGAAGAGAAAGGGGGACATACCAACCAATCAGCCCTGCCTTGTCATTCAGGCACGTATCACATGACCCATCAGCCCCATTCAGAAAAATGCCACCACCCATCAATCCTGCGTGCTCTTTCAGATACGCATCAGACGTCCCATTTCTGAGGCCCAAAATACACTACGATGAATGCGCACATTCCACCTGTTCAGATGGCTCAGTTCCTCAGTCAGCAATGTTTACCCACATCATGCTTATGGACATTAAACAGAAACTAAAGCCGCTCTATTTTTCTGAATATTCAAAAACATCACCAGACCACACCTGCGAAAGACTGCAACAGGAAGTGAGCGTGAGACAGATGCATACAAACAAACACACCCCTGAAACCATTAAACTCAAACGGAAGTTCAGTTACTAAAGCCTGGAGTTTTGTGTGTGTGTCTGTATGTGTGTGTATGTGCAGATTGGGCACTTCACTTCCAAACTATGCATATTCACTGATAATTATTTTTGTTGTACAGTTCTAGACTGCAATTACTGTATTAGTAAACACATTTCTGCCACCATTTTTTTTAAACAAGCCTGTTGTATTTGCAAACATGAAAAAGATAAGATCTTAATTGACCAGTATTTTCTTCTGCAATTTAGCTTGAAATGGTCACATCTTAAATGTAAGTGAAAGTTAAATGTAGACACTGCACTGTGAAGTTGTAGAATCACTGTGAGGCCTCCATGCCAAGTATAACAGTGTAGTGTTAATCCAGCACTGGAGATTTTTACCGCAGTGCTGCTACACCACTGAAATCAATCATGGCGGAGTTTCTCCTGTCTACACCGCTAGGATCTGAAGTGGAGAGCCAGGCAGCAGCTGAACGCCGAGAAGTGAGGTTACATCAGACATCATAAACGTCCCCCATATCTCTAAAAACGCCAGTTCTCCTGATATCCAGCAATGTTTATAAGGCGTAGCGGTTGTATTCCAGAGCCGTGTACAGAACTGAGCAGAGAGGACAAGGTGACTGGAGGGGAGGACGTCCTGCTGACAACCGTGACATCACCGCCCTCTTAAATAATAATAATAAATGTGTTCATACATTCGTGGAGAGGACTCTGTGATTATCAGTCTGAAACCAGTGAAAAGCTGTAACTGCTCTTAGCTCGGCCCTTCTATGGAGAGATAGACATCCAGCAGGCCCCGCACATGTCATCCTGTATCCTGGCAACCAACAATCTCTCACACGGTTCAAAGAAAAAAATAAAAAAAATAAAAACGAAGTCCAGGAGCAGAATGGGGGTGGATTGGTGTGAGCAATGCAAACGCACGCTTGATTAAATCAGAGTTCAGCTGGGTTCCTGAAAACCTGGCCATCTGATGGGGCGTGGCCATCTGTCACCACCCACCTGGACTTCCGAGTTGGGATCCACCGGCTGCAGGCAGAACCAGTGCTCCTTCCCACTGAACTTATACAGGTCCTCCTTCCGGATCGCCACCTTCCCTGGATGCATAAAACGCATTCACACACGCACACACACACACACACACCGCACA
Organism: Anguilla anguilla; assembly: GCF_013347855.1. NCBI lineage: Eukaryota > Metazoa > Chordata > Actinopteri > Anguilliformes > Anguillidae > Anguilla > Anguilla anguilla. The sequence continues at coordinate 17,157,251 of NC_049212.1, read as the reverse complement.
CACACACACACACACACACCGCACACATATACACACATACACACACACACGCACACAGTGTCAGCCCGCTTGTAACCTCCACAGGTCAGAATTGAAGAGTCTGGCAGCAGTATTACGTTCAGAGCACTCACCTACTGGTAGGTCCCTGAACACACTCTTTGCGTACACGTAGAAGGACAAATACTGAAATGGCCGTGGGATTTCAAAATAGAAGTCCTCTCCATAGAAAGGGCTGAAAACACAAATGTGCAATGTCACCTTTCCGTCCAGCGCAATGACTGATAACAGGAAACAAAAAACAGTCACCTGAAAATGTATTCATAGTAAACAACAAAAAAAGAACCCTCTGCACCCTGCATGGCTTCTGGCGGATAGCGCGGGGCGGGCGCTAATGTAACGTTCTGTTTACTCATCCTCTTCCTCCCAGCGGTACGGAAGACGGGCTCACCTGGGCCCCGCGGAGAGCCTGGCGGAGCAGGAGGATGGCGGGCTCCGCAGAGGCCGCAGTCATTACGCTCCTGCATCCACCGTCATTAAACGGCAGCCGCTAAAAATAGCGCCGCGCCCGTAGAGCTGAGTCACCGCGCGGCCCGCTGCGCCGCGCCTCGCTGCGTCCACCGGGCACGGAGCGGGGGGAGCCGGGGGCAGGGAAAAGGGAAGAGACAGCCAGCGCCAGCACCCAGGACCCCTCCTGCACCGCGTTCACATGACCCTCTCTCAGGGACTGCAGTGGGGCTCATACACACAGGCAGACACATACACACACACATACACACACGTGTGTGTGTGTGTGTGTGTACATGTGCATATGTGTGTGAATATTCACATCGACGCACACACACACACGCACCCTCCACACATATATACACACATCTTCCACACATACACAAAGGTCCCTACACACACGCTTTGAACTAGATCAATGGGGTCCAAGGAGGAAGAGAACAGACCATATGCCTTGGTTGTGTCCAGCACCTGCCCTAACCTTGGCTGAGAGAGGAAGAGAGAGAAAGAGAGAGGAAGAGAGAGAGAGAGAGAGAGAGACAGACAGAGACAGAAAGACAGAATAAAAAGAGTCAGAGAGAATAAAGAGAGAAAGAGACAGAGAGACAGAAAGAGAGAATAAAGAGAGAAAGAAGGAGACAGATAAAGAGAGAGAGAGAGACAGAAAAAGAGAATAAGAGAGAGAGAGACAGAGAGAGGGAGATGACGCAGGGTACGCAGGGGGAGAGAGAGAGAGAGGGGAAACGGAGAGAGAAAAAGCACAGTGTGCACTGGAGGAGGGAGAACAGAGAGAGCAGAGGGGAGTGTGTGGGCGGGTGCGCTTCCTCTGACAGTGTGAAAGGAACTCTGCTTGTGAAATACCTTCAGAGGGAAAGCCTGGGCGCACTACGAGAGGAAAGGTGGCTTTCTCTGCACGTCTCGCCCTTTCAACTCTCAGAAGGCGTCAAACGCAGCCCATTTCTGCCGGGGGAAGCACGCACCGTTTCTAGGGCATCGCCATACTCCTGGCCCCCTTGCTCCCCCGGGCAGGGGCCAGTGCCTTCCGACGCCTCGCAATGGGCAGGGCAAACCAAGCGGGTTTGGAAGCATCTTCAGTTTTAATGTTCAATGCCCACAGTCGTTGAATGGACCTCTATTTGACTGACAAAACCTCACAGTCATGCATTTCACACCATTTTTGTAGGTGCAAGACCAAACGATCACACTGGTGAGCATGCAATGTAAATGCTCTGGGGCACAGCGATGGAGCAGTGGTAAAAACGCTGGCCTGTGTGTCAAAGCAGTGGCACACTGAGGACTAGGTTCTTGCCCAGGTCCTGCCAGATCCAAGTATGACCGGTGCCTGAAGGGAGCGGGAAATTGGGCGGCCGGGGGGGGAGGGAGGGATTCGCTGTGCGCGCTGCAACCCCGCGGGGCACCGGAGTTACGGTCAGGGGCGCGAGGAGTCACACCACGAAGAAGACGGGGCGACGGGGTTGTGTAGGGCAACGGGTTCTCAGCAGAACACGAGGAACGGAACTGTAGTAGAGTACAACTGAACTGGCTAAAAAAGCCTGACAAAAATGCTCTCCTCTGCAATGAACAACTCATATGAGGTGACAAATGATCATATTCAGTTACATGATACGTGATAATTCAGTTAGATATAAAATATTCTGTCCACATGACCTCACAGAAGCAGCTATTCTTCCAGTCCTAGAGCACCTGCTCTCTATTCTATTCCTCCTTTTGCTCTTTCATGTGATACACTTCCTCTTGTGCAGAAACTGAGGGATAGTCACAGGTAACTAAGGTACCCCAACTGACTAAGCAATTTGTTTCTTCCTAACAACATTTGAAAAATAGTGATGAGTTTGCACATATTTACTGTATGTAAAGGCGGACTGCACAATAATCAGAGTAATCCAAATGGGGACTCCATGCAAACTGTAATTTATATGATGCTGTTAGCACAAAGCATAACTTAAAAGAGCCAAGTAAGTACAAGACGCTGCGGGAAAATAAGCCAAAATCTTCTCATTCAGAAGCATTAATTATCTAAATGCATGTGAAACAACTTAAAGCAAAAGGCAAAATCGTCTCTGGTGACAAAAGAACATTTACAAAAAGAAACGACAGTTCACTGTTAAGGAAAAACACATAAATCTCTCTCTGCTCACTTCTTACAAATATTCACAGTTAGGGAGACATTATTTATTGATAACTAAAGGGATTTGTAACTGACAGGGGCAATCAACCCATAGGTCGATTAATGTGATCACTAGGTACAGTAACAGCAGCAATGGAGAACTTATTTCATACTGTACAAGGGCTCATTCATAGCATGGTAAAACATGTAACAATCTGCGTGTCAATTAAAATACTCAGTGATAACTGCTGTGCATCAAATCCTTATATTTGGAAAAGTCCATTCAAAACTTGATGGCCATAATCATGAAAAATATTTGAAGGGAAAATGTGCTTTAGTAGTTATCATTCCTTCGTGAATAAACATAAAATTGCATGAACCCATTCATCATTAAATTAATGAGATGATTTATTGGTCACAATGGGATTAGTCATTAATTTTTCCTGTCACCCTGCAACTTGCATAAATCACAGAATCTAAAAAAACTAGTACAAAGACAGCACTACATGTTGCAAAATCCTAGTAAAACAACACATGTAGCTGGCTTAGTGTACAAGCACGTGTCTGTTTGTGCATGCATACAAGCGCGTCTGTGGCTGTTCGGACGAACGCCATTTTGCGACAGGCCAAACGACAGCAGGAGAAGGCGGTGAGGCCTGGCCTACCTCGGGCTTTTCTCTGACATTTTGGTCCGGAAGACCTCCTCCTGGTCCAGGCTGATGGTGCAGAAGGTGCACAGGTCCCGCAGGCGGTTGGGCCCGGAGCACGGGCCAAGGTTCTTGGCTTGACCTGCGGATCAGAACGGCGGGAAACAGAAAAGGGGGGGGGACAAACAGCCATCATTAACCCACATCCCTCACGACAGTCACCTGTCCTGCACATCAGCGTTAGGGGCTGCCCAACATCAGAGCCATGCGGGCTACTGTTCAGCAATTCCCCGTGTAATCAGTGCTGGCGTACACGGCGACATGTGAGCCAATGCCGCTTCGCCTTACGCTCGCTCTGCTGCTCGCCCTGCTGCTCACCCTGCTGCTCACCCTGCTGCTCGCCCTGCTGCTCGCTCTGCTGCTCGCTCTGCTGCTCGCCCTGCTGCTCGCTCTGCTGCTCGCTCTGCTGCTCGCCCTGCTGCTCGCTCTGCTGCTCGCTCTGCTGCTAGCTCTGCTGCTCGCTCTGCTGCTCGCTCTGCTGCTCGCCCTGCTGCTCGCTCTGCTGCTCGCTCTGCTGCTAGCTCTGCTGCTCGCTCTGCTGCTCGCTCTGCTGCTCGCCCTGCTGCTCGCTCTGCTGCTCGCTCTGCTGCTCGCCCTGCTGCTCGCTCTGCTGCTCGCTCTGCTGCTAGCTCTGCTGCTCACCCTGCTGCTCGCTCTGCTGCTCACCCTGCTGCTCGCTCTGCTGCTCGCCCTGCTGCTAGCTCTGCTGCTCGCTCTGCTGCTCACCCTGCTGCTCGCTCTGCTGCTCGCCCTGCTGCTAGCTCTGCTGCTCGCTCTGCGGCTCGCTCTGCGCTATCCTGTCGATGCTCCACAGTGGCGCCAGTCAGGCGATTCGGCAAAAGGTTAAACCATAATAAGAGCCTGGCCAAAGGGCCCGAACAGATATGAAAAATTTGCAAAGAATACATTTCAACAGGTGACTTAGGTGCATTAACTGTCTTAACTACTGCTTGTATTTTTTCCATAGACTGCGTTGTTGCCGTTCTCGTTGTTAGTGTTAATCAGTTTAACCTTCAGGGTCCAAGTTGAACTATGCGGTTGTTCCCTGCACTTGGACCGGTACTTCTCTCTAGGTGTCTCGTCATACTTGTTCCTGGTTGTGGTTATACACTTTGTTGTACGTCGCTCTGGATAAGAGCGTCTGCCAAATGCCTGTAATGTAATGTAATGATTATGAAACAGTATATTTCTTCACGGTTATCAAAAAAACATTAATTAGGCCAACTTAAAGGAAGAAACGGTGAAATGTTTGGTGCACCCGGCTCCTAATGCTTGCGGTTAACCGACAGAGCTGTCCACCCACACAGTGTTTTATTTTAGGTAATTCAGGCCTGGAAAGAATCTTAGGATTATTGCAAGCACCACCACGCAGAGGTCGATGGAGCCTCCATTTCAATCCACATGCAAAACAACCATCGCCCAATGCATGCTGGGATAGGCTCCAGCACCTTCTGTGACCCTGACCAGGAATAAGCGGGTATAGATAATGGATGGATGGATGTAAAACAACCTTTCAATTAATTGTAGCAACCATCTCAGTTAATCATTCAATTACCATCTAATCAGACACATGAGAAGCATGACAGAACAATGTTCATGTCTGACTCAGTGTAGTGCAATGTGGAAATAAATTCAGATTAATACCAAAAACACAAAAAGAGTTAGATTTTTACTGTTACTTCATTGATTGTTTTAATACATTGTGCTGTGATCCTATACAGAGAGTTTTTAATATGTATTCATCAACTGCTCGAGTTTATTGTAGATTTTATTAATTTTAGCCTGCCTAATGCAAAAATCATTGGATGAGGCCAGTCAGATGATAATGTCTCCCACCAGTTCTCTAAGCTCTGTAAATACAATGTGCTGGGCTTGATGCCCACCTTCAGCTCTCCAACCATTTAAAAAGCCATGATGCATTTCAGGTGATCCTCCATCTTGTTTTGCATCCCGCACATCTTATGGATACAGAACGGCTTCAGCGAAAGTGTTTCTCAGATGTTCAGTAGAAGCCATTTTCCTGATTGGACTACTTTTCACTTCACATGTACTTACTAAAATGTGTGTACTTTTAAGTTATCCACATTTTCAAAATGAATAAATGCAGCCATTTCCCTTGTACATCTGGCTTAAGCTACTGTTCTTGTCCAACTGCTGGTCTATCGTAATCTTGCAGTAGGTCTAAATATAAGTTAAAATCCATTGACATACAACGTATATCGCTTTACTTGGCCAGCAACGGAAATAGGTCTTGGTGGTGTTTGTGTGACAAGGTTTTGCTTCCTCCACACTTACCTGTGAACACCTCTAAGCTAGTAGCCTACCTGGTTGTGAAATTACTCACGTCTCTGTGTCTATAACCAAGTGCTTGTGGAACTCGAGTGCCTACAGGGACGCTGAAGGATAACTGCAGAAAATCAGCATGACAACCCAGATGGTCACCCCAGGCCCTCGGCATAGAGGCTATAACATGAAGTCATCTGAACACTTATGTAAGACAATGAACTGCATGACCTTTAGAGCACCAAAACGAGAAGCGCACAATGTCCAGGTCCCCTGGCAAGAATATTAAATATATGGTGACTACCTAGCTTGTCATTAAAATGATTGGTACTTCGAGACAATTTGGTTTCTTGGAATCGTGAGACAGAGCAGAGCAGGAGTGTGCATTCTGCACACGTAATCACAAACACAGACCAAGGCTGTTATTCAGAAAAGACTTACACACTGCTGCACTATATAGTTACAGTATCTTTTGTAGCTGCAGCTACAGGTTCTCCAAAATACCAGTCCTGGCAGTGGCTCTTAGGCAAAAATGAGAAGAAAAGGCAAAGCTGGTAGGGGCCGATGTCTAGCGTGCGTAGTGTTCAGGCTGTAAGTGAACACTAATAGACCCTACAGAGCAACATTTAGCCTAATACCAACAGCTGCCTTCACCGCCAGAACACTACAGAACATCATCAATGTTCAGCTCAGCTGGAATCTCTCAGGGGAACTTAAAGAACCTACCAGGAGCAATTGAATTATTTATTTATTTTTTTTAAACACGTTCTTCAAGTCTTTTTAATACAACGTCAAGTATCACGCTAGATTGCAGTTTATTAAGTAATTTAGTCCTCCTGTCCGTCAGAGCTGAGCCCTGACCTTCTGGACCAGAGGCCAGCCGGATTCGTCAGTCAGGCAGGGCCGGGACACACGGTCCCGGAGGGCGGATGTGGACGAGCTGCGAGATGTGACACACGTAAGATGTGGTTAAGCTCTTGCAGTGTCAGCTTCCTCCCATCATGCCCCTCACTTCCTGCACAGCGCTGATTCACAGAGCAAACACTGTCAATTTCTCAAGCGGGCTTTACTCAATCAATAATGAAATAGGCCTACGCGCCGTGGAGAGGAACTGCATGTTGGACCCATGGAGCAGTAACTTGGGGGGGCATAAGCAGAGCAACAAAAGCCCAAAGGGTTATCACTCAATAAAGGCTACTAAACAAATCTGTCTCCTAGTCTCATTTCTCACTAGGAGAATATTCTATGGCTGGGGGTTAGATCTGCATAATCTGTACATGTAAAGACCTTATATATAAATAACACAGGTAAGTTAGTTCTATAGATTTTATTCATACATCTAGGAACAGAAAGACTTGTGAAATGACACTGCTTTAAAATGATATTAAAAATTCACAGAGAAATTAGCCTTAATTAAAATATTCATGAGGATGAATTCTGTAATTAAATAGGCAAAATATTCAGGTTACTCTGTGTCTCGTTTCCCCTGGTATAAGCAGCCAGATATTGGTAGCTGCACAAAATCGAAACAGCAGCTTGAAGGTGTCTGTGGTGCACTTCAAACTGTATGGGTATTGCCGGAAGCCAGGGTTAAACCACCGCCTGTAGTCTTGAATGAACCGACGCTACAGAATAGAGGTGTGACAAGTCACTGCACTGCTGTCCTCATATCACAGTTCTCAAAGCAACAGCATCTGAAAGCATTTATCACTACAACCCAAGAACAGGATTTAACACAGGAGATGATCCTTGGACCTTGCAGTTCTCCCTCTCTATTGTAGCCCTCCAACCTAATACCCAATACAATTCCTATTAAAGGAACTGGTTACTTAATACTTAAAAATAAACCAGCTTTTAAATATAGTTTTTTCAGTGTTAATGTAACAGGATAAAACCCAAGAAATGTACAGAGTTCATAGGCGGAACCAACTTATAGCCACGTCCCTCGCAGCAGGTGGGGAGAGGGCATGTCCATCCATCTGACCTACACACGTAGGCACGATTTACTGCATGTTGGCGCAATGCTCAAAACTAATGGTAGATTTGCGCATCACTCTCAGTGCAGACCTCACGGCTTAACCTGGTTTCCACACAGGAAGTTTGTTTCTTGAAACGTAAAACCATTTCACACGTTTACGACATTCATACATATCCAACGTAAATCACAAATGCTAAACTAAATATAGGAATATCAAAATAAAAAATAACAAAAACAGTAAAGTACCTGTGGTTTCATGCTATCTATAGCCTACATTCAAATCAAATATTATCTAAACTATTTCTGACTGCACATGGTCCGTAAGAATGAACCAGTAAGGGGAGCCATCTTATTTATTTTTCAGTTTTAAAAATAAATATGATATTGTCCAACTGTGCTTAAATGTAACCAAAGGGGCCACAGAGTCAACTGAGCAAAGGGCCCCAGAGTAAGATAAACTAGGGGGGAGGGATGTACCAATCCAAAATTTAAACCACACAAGGTTGCAGGAACACTTAAACACAGTAAGCTTGGACCTTCCAGAGGTTCATTACCTCCTCTATGTCACTCAGACAGACACAACACTCCCATACCTGGCAAACCAAACTGATAATTACATACAGGAATCTAGACAGTGGTCACCAGGGATTACCAGTAATCTTCGATGTTTCCTCAAAGGATATAGAGAAAATATTATTTGCAAGACACCAAACTAATACACAGTTACATGTCAAGTACTTCCTCAAATTCCCTGAAGTTCCTTGGGGCCAATGAGGGTATGACGTTGGTCTCCTGATATCGATTTTTCACGGAGTGATTCAAAAAAGATCTAAACTGAGGGCAGTTTGTGTGGATAGGGATGAACAGGCGCACTGTCAAATCACCACCAGCAGACCACATCCTTCATAAATGAAAGAGAGTAGACAGTGTTTTGTCAGCACATGAACATATACAATACGTATGCACACTGCACACCTTGCAGAAACCACTAATGGCTCATCAGAAGACACAAGGACGAGGCTGTGTGAAACACTACCATTACCTGCACCTACAAGCTCGGCCATTTATCATCAGGACACCATAGCTGCAATGGACTATGACCATAGTCGTAGTCCATTGCAGCTGACACGTGGGTTCCCACTCAAATGGGCGATCTTCATTCTGCTGAAAGCCATTTTAAAACTTTGATTTTCTGACTGCCTGGTACAGAAATCTCAAGTCTTTTCATGTCATCAACTAGACTAATAGCAATAAACCAACAGCCATAACACACTGGGAGAGAGAGCGATGAATCATGGATTCAGCAAACAACCTAATGTAGCTCACTGCTTGAGATGTATCAAGTAGATATGCAGATTGGTATATTACAGGCAGTAATATCCTATTACTGAGCTGGCATAAAGATATGCACGGAATCTTGGCATCTGTTGGAGCTCCGTGTTGCATCCTGGCGGCCCAATTTCAAAAGGAGACGGATATTCCATTTTTTTTTGACAATTCACAGGGTCAGCATGCACGCTGGATAAGAAGAGCAAACTGGGCTGATAAAATCCAAGCTTAATCCATACACAGCTGTGGCTCAAAGCACACCAATCAATGAGTTCTCCAACAGGTTTCCTGATAAAACCAGGACTACCGTATACCACAATCACCACACAGACCCCTTCAACAAAAAAACAGAAAGAATGTAAAAAAGATCACAAGCCACCCTGACCTTACACCTGCAGGCCCTGTGAGTAACTGTCAGATGAAGACAATAAGATACACTGCTGAATAACACCCACATCTGGAGGGAACACGGGGTAAAGTGAAAAGGTTTGACTTTTTTGGAAAGTTTGGCGGACTCTTTGGACACGCAACACTGTGTGAGAGGACGGGACTGGGTATGGCATAGCCTACAGAGCAAATGATGACTTTGAGGAAGATACAAAAACCATAAGCAAGACAGGCAGTGTGGGGTCTGAGCACCCTGCAAATAACAGGCGATGTGAAGCCTCAGCAGATAAGGCAGGGTGTGATCTCTCCGCAGGCAACGCGGGGTGTGATGTCACAGCAGGGAGCACGGGATGAGAACTTAAAGAAACATGCTGAAGAAACATACTGAAGTCTCTACAGTACCTACAACAAGGTGGCTCAGATATTATACAGAATCTAAAAGTGAGGCAGACCTCAAACGGCAAACTGCAGCCTGTTTGCCTTCAGACTTTCTCTCACCCAGGCTATATCCTTTCGTTTTTTCATAGCCCACATCTTCATCTTTTTTTGAAGGAGGATCAAAGGTGAAGCATAACAGATTACAGACCCCCCCCCCCCCTCTCAAAATAAAATACCACGCAACCAATATTATCCCTTCACACCTGAATGGCCATGCCTTCCACAGAGCTTCCTCCAGAATGGTGTTCCTGTTTTATTTCCTGTCTTGGGGCCATTCTGACTGCTCTAACTGTACACAGGTGTATTAAAAGGTGTGCAGCTCAGTCTACTAATATAAGAAGAGAAAAGCTGTCCTTGGATGCCACACTTACTGCCAGGCGCACTCCTGTTGCTAATGGTAACAATGTATGGGTGCATGACAACAGTTCATCTATCTTATGCTCAGTAATGCACGATTATGCAAGGAATACATATCCTATAATGTTACATTTGCACATCACATATAATTGAATCTTGTTGGTTAATGAAACTCATTTACTTAACACAGCAAAGACAAAGGCTGACAAAACTCAGCAGCACAGAGGACAAATGTGAGATGTGAATATTTATTAACATACAACCAGTAGAACCCATGGCAGAAAACCCTGTCATTAACCATGCTACGAACGGTTTAAAAAAAAGTTAGGAATCCATTTTGTTCGGCATTCGGAAAAAAAAATGAAAACACGAGTGGTGTTGGTAACTACAAGGATAACATGGCTATAAAATATGTAACGTACCTCACTCTCTTCAAAGTTCGCGTGCAATATAATTGGAAGCAACTTCACATGTATACGTTTCTGTTAACACCCCCATCTAGTAAAGTGGCTATTGTCGTTGGTTTTATATTCAGAGAAGTGATTAGGACAGCAACTGATGAATGTGATGAGCATAACTGATATGCACATTAGTTACTGCTCTTCATTTTTACATATTGTGAAACATCGTTGTTTACGCATCGACTTTCCAGCTAAACTGATGACAAGGAACGTGTCGTAGCATTTCTAAGGTAAAACCAGCTCATGTCTAAGACATCAGCTGATAGTTAATCGCCCGTTGTAATCAAATTTATATTATAGCCATCACAATTACCTAGTTTCAGTATTCAACGCAGAGCCAACTTCCTGCCTCCAGCGTTTCGCAAGTTTGTTGGAAACGGAGAAGCGATTCCCCAACATTTCTGCTTAGTATGATTCATTCTCTTACACTAATATAGTTCCTATTTAATAATAGTGTAGCTCCAGTACTGGGATACTGGTAGCTAGACAATGACTTCGCTTGCACCCACCTACCTTCCTAGCTAGCTAGTTGCTATGTAGTCCGAAAAATTAGCCAACCTGCTAGCAAGATTGCTAGCTAACAAGATAGCCAGCGAGCTGTGTGAAACATGGCACCGTGGCACACCAGTTAACGCGTTTGTTTTCTGGCACTAGCTGCCAAAATGTGTCACTGGATTGAACTAATCTTTTAAACAGACCTGTAGCGAGTACGTATACTGCAAAGGACGACGTCAATAAATTAATCGGGCCCGGTAAATATTAATTCACCCTAACAATGCCTCGTTCTCTAGCGAGCTAGCTATGTCTAGAAAGTATCACCACTGGTTGGCTTCTGTTGATGGTACCGCGCCCCTCTGTTTTGAAGTCGATCACCATTTGTTATACCCCAGCTCGGCGGCTCACAACACAAATTAGGTGATGTTTACACTTACAGATCTTCCCCCGCAAGCTCTGTAAAATCCGAATTCTCGTGTCGTCCTCTTCCGCCATGGTCCTAGCTGTGTATGTACAGTACATTCAACACTTAGCACATCCGTTTATGAATGCACGTAGAGGGCGGACTTACTGTAGCGCTGCTGCACGGGTATTGGCTAGGAATGCATGCTGACACCAGAGCGGGGATCTGTGTGAATCGGCTCACGGGTACATCATTTGTAAAACAAACGGAAGCGCATAGCCTCACTGTAAAGAACAGATTAACGAGATCAGAAACAGTGTGCCTACACTGGGCTGCGCCGATGAAAGGGGTAGCTGTACAGCCAGGTAGGCTATGGCACAGTTGTATTCAGGGAGGGGCTCCTACATTTTTAATGATACACAACATAAGGCGTTCGCGGTAGGCTACAAATAAATACGTTGCCAGGTAGATTTAAATGAAGAATAGGGGACGAAACGGTTTTCGAGCGTTTTCAGACTTAAGCGTTAACTACAGAGTTTTAAAACGTCTGCGTTGGCCGCTGTGTCCAAAATTCAACACGTCAACTTGAGTCTACAGTTAAATACTACATATATCTGCCGTTTATATGGACACGGACAGTCAACAAATTTAAGTTCGATTATTTTCTTTTAAACTGAAAACGGAGCAGATTGACAAGCAGCATTATGCAATAACTGTATTAGGACTCAACAAAGACAGAACAATCATTCGTGTCGTGTAATCGAACAAAATATGCTAAATGCATCATACTAAACAAGTCTGACCATGTAAGGTGCAACATTTCAGTGATCAAACGTGCTATGAATCCACTGGATGCAATGTACAAAATGAAAAGTATGTGTTATGGATGTGTCAGCACCTCTCTGTATGGATGTGCAATTATCATAAGCTTTAAGTGCACTAATTTGATTACTAATTGAGATGATTCAGGTAAGGTGAAAAATATTAATATTATTTCAGTTGTTACTTAACACATGGCTTGAAAATGAAGCTTTGTCGGAATTTAACCTTTGGAGGACTGACTTGCAGGCAAAAAAAGAAGAAGAAACAAACTTGGGAAGCAGTTTTGTGTATTGTCGTACCAATTATGCCTCCCCCAGCGGGCCTCCTCACCAGAGTTGGCACTCAAATTGGTCATGATTCAGTGAAGAACTTTAAAAGGAATTAATTCATTGTTTGCCTACAACTTGAATTATAATAGCCTAATGGACTGAAGTCATGAAGCAACCTTTGACGAACATGCAACCGTATTCGTTATTTTATAAACGAAGTGAGTGAAACCAGTGGCGGCTGCTCATGGGAGTCAAGTAGTCAGACCTCCACTAAAATGAATCAGTTATTTTCTTTGTCGAAGTGTTCAGTTGTGTGTGTGAAATTTGGCAAAATAGCGCCATCTAACGAACATCTTAGAATACACTCCAAGCTGGCGCATGAATTTGGAAATGATTAGAAAAATCAATTTTAATGAGTCATTTTGATGCTTTTAAAAATGATTTTATTGACTTTGTCACAAGAATTTAGCTTCGCCGGGAAGTGTAATTGTACAGTCTTATCGGGCGGTAACAGAAGGGTCTTATAGTGACCAATGAATCATAGCCCAAGGTCAGGTACAGGTACAGAGACATCCAATCATAACCTCTTATGAGTAAGTTACATCTAAGAGCCTGTGTGCGTTGTCCATGCCGGTGGAGGCATGAATTGCAGGTTGGTAATGCTACTGATCTCAAGATTTTTTTTCATTCTTGTTGAATGTCAACAAATTGGTGTGTTTCGGGTAGGATTTCATATTTGTCATTCACAAATTTTTCCCAGTTTTATTTAGCTAGCAAAGTTAACTGCTAGCATGGCTTACTAGATAGCTCACTAAATCATACTGGCCCTTTTCAGATGTGAAGCACCTCATGGACCTGGCTCATAACTTGCTGACTGACTGACTGACTAACTGACTGACAGACTCACGTTTATCAGGCTAAAGATTTAAGGGGGATTATTAGTGCTCAGGTAGGTGAACTTTGGGGGTGCTACGTAACAGTGGTGCTTCGCATCAATGACGCTGTGTGTCCTTGTTTATAATAGAACATAGCCTATACTGGCTTGCTGGATTGTTAGCTTGCTGGTGCACATAAACTTGTAGCATGTGCATAGTAGTAGACTGTATCTACTAGTAGTAGTTGTTTCTGTATCTAGTGATGGCCATTGTGTTTGCTAACTAACTAGTAATTGTTCGCTGGTATTGTTTTGCTAGTTAGCCAGCTAGATTCATGCTTTTGTCATCGTTGCCAGGAAATGTATTATTAATTTAATGTCTGCCAGGATAAACAATATTCTTGCTGCGGATGATGAAATTGAATCTGAAGAGATCCTTTACCAAAAACATCTTCGTGATTCTATATTTTCATTGACTGCACATCATCCTGTCTCATTGGTAACAACAATACAATGTCTCTTCTTTCAGTAGCCTAAACACAGGTATTAGAGGCATTCTGGTAGTTCTTCAGATTCTTCTGTTTACTTTTGCTTATTGCTGAACAACAGTATATCCACTGCAGTCTGGTTTAGTGTAAATCATCTTTAATGTATTTATCCCACTGTTTGGACATCACCCGTATACTTACTTAAAATATTAACCTAATGACTTAACAAATCATGGAGCACCAGTGTTTCTTCAGAGAGAGCTATGAGACTCTGCTCTTATGATTCTGGATGTTAGTGGATTCATTTCAAACCCCTTCTTTGCACCATCACAGATCAGTACTCAGAAAGTGAGTTTCGTTTAAGTGAAGTGTGCATAGTAAGCCTACTAATCTCAAATAATTGTTGCTGAGGGGTTTTTAAAGTTCTTTTTAAAAAAGTCCACCAATGATTCTCTGCCCTTTACTGGTTAGTCACCGCCCATCCATTGTGACCCAAGACATTTTTGTGGCCTCAAAATGTGACTATGGGGAATGTTGGGTGATCATTAGCTGAGATGCGAATACAGGCCACCTTTAGGAACGTTCTGGAGGTGTATGAATACATATGTTTCTGCGTCAGAGCATCAATCAGAAGCCATGGTGCAGCAGGGAGCAAGGCACATCTGGCCGTTCTGTTAGGGGGGTGGAGCCAGAGCTATGCGTTTTGCTGAAAGATTGTAGGGGAATGAGTTTCTCACATGGATGGGCCCCGTGGTCTCCAGCAGACAAATAAATGGCTCCAAATGAGAGTGCAGAAGAATCGAATAAACACACAATGCACTGGACCCGTTCCCCCGGTTCCAGTTAGCGCCTGAGGACTGTTTTGTGTATCAGGGCTTTTAGGACCTGAACAACTCTGCACCAGCTGTGAAAGCAATACCAGGAAAATCCCCATGTTTACCCTGAATACATGATGGTGCAGCACATTTCACAAATAAAATACAGGTAGTAAAGTATCCCAAAGGTTTATTTTCATACTGTCAGACAATTCATTCTTCATAGTTGACAATGTGCTCTGGAATTGTACGTATTGGTTATACAGTAGACTGTAATTATATGCAATTCCCATCAATTTAATGGTATAATGGTAACTGATAAAATCAGAACCTACAAACCTTCAAATACAATATTGTTTAGAAATGTTTTTACTTAAGTGAGCTGTTTTATCAACAAAAAAATAACAAAAATAAGTAAAGTTTCTGTACAATGAAGTAAATCATGTTATTCTTGTGAAAATATGGTCACTTAGCAGCTATTATTCACACAAAGTGCAACTATCAATATACATTTAACATATAGTACTGCATAGATTACAAAACGGGAAGAAAACTGGGAGCGATACATTAGCTGGTCCCAAACTGACCAATGAAGCCTATAAAAATAAAAACAACATCTCTTTAAAAAAAGAAAAAGTTCCAGTTGCATTTTCAGAGTGAATAAAAATATTTTCTATTACATAGCTATCCAGTTTGGTGCCTTCTGTGGTGATCCTGTAAAGAAAATAGGACTATTGTCTTATTGAACATTCATGTCACGTCATGTTTGCAGTGCCACCATTTCTACTCTGCTGAAGTTCCTTCCACTCTTCTCAGTGGAGGGAGTGAAATGATGCCTTCGCTTTGCGTGAGTGCTGGATCTCTGACTTTGGAAAGTAGCATCTCTTGCTGCTGGGCGGAGATACGTTTGTCACACAAGAAGGAGACATCTGCCCTGAACTGCAGTGGCTGTTCGTTCCTAAAGTAGCTGAAAGGCCTGTTATTGTCGCAGGCCTGTCCACCCACAGCATCTTGCCCGTGCTTCTTTGATCTCTGGTGTAGAATCCATTTTGGAACGGCCTCTTAGCTGTGCTGGCGTTGGTCCTGAGGCAGCTCTGGTGGCAACTTGGGAAAAGACGTGTCTAGAAGAGGTGACTTGAGCATTTTTGTACGGAGGTGCTTAAATTCCTGATAGTGTCCGTTGCTATTTATCTCCATCTGGTCCTCCAGTTTAGGGGCTACAGAGGCATCGATTTCTAGGTTCTCCCACCTTTCCAATTTTAACCTAGCTGATGCTTTGCTTTCTACCTCCTCCTGCTCTTCCACTTCCTGCTCTGTCTTTATGAAGTGCCTTTTCTGGTGTGCACCCAGGGAAATGGGGGTTTTGCAGATCATAGGGCAGTAATAGCAGTTGTACCCCTTCCCATGCTTCTCTACATGCTTCCTCTCATGACTCTTCTTGGTGGCGAGGTATAGGAACCGCTGTGGGCAGAAGGAGCAGCGGTAGCGCTTCTCCATGTTTGGGCTTCTGGCGGAGTTGTCAAAGCAGGAGCCGTCCTCCATGCAGCTCTTGCATACAAAGTCCCCACCGTCTTCTGGGAAGGGGCAGTGGGGGCTGGCTGCCTCCCCGGGGGGGCACTGTTTCCCACAAGTCCGGCAGAAGTAGGGGTGGCAGCCAATCACATGTGACCGTAGGGTGGACAGGCTGAAGAAGGGGTTCTTGCAGATGTCGCAGGTGTACGTCTTCTTCTGAGTGCTTTTTCTGAGGTGTTTCCTTGTCTCCACTGGTTCTAATGGTGCCTCCAGATACTCTGTCACATCCTTAGGCCCAGTTGCCCGTGTGACCTCCTTTAAGGGCCGCCCAAGCTGTCTGCCTCGATTGCTTTTCCTGTCTTTTGATCTCAGTTTTTTTGTCCTTTTTTTGGGTTTGTACCTGTAATATGGACGCCAGAGCTGGTCAGCTGTGTCACGGTCAGTCAAATCATCATACGGCTCTGTCTCTATGATGGAAGTGATTTCTGTCCTCAGGCGCAGACTCGGGCTCTTGTCGGATGTTTCCGTTGAGTTACTCTGGCTTTCGTCCTCCACCTGGCTCCAGCGACTCCTCCTCTTCTTCCTTGGAAAGAGTTTAGAACCCTTGATCCTCCGGCGGATGATTGCCTCGTCGCCGATTTTCACCGTGATCTGGCAGAGGGGCAGCACTGGGCTGTCAATGGACGTGCCCGGACACGCAGGCTTGGCAATGTACGTCTCCGTTTTCTTTCCATCAGACTTCTCAAGTGTGCTGCTGTTACTTCCAGGCAAAAACAGCTGGCTAGCTAACGCTTCAATAGTCTGGGCAGCAGCCGAGAGTTCCCCCAACCTGTTTTCTGCTTCCATAGGGCTGTCAGGGTTCATATCTCTGTATGGCAAAGACTGGTCGTCAGAGTCCTTAAAAGCTGTTGATGCATTGTTGTTGCCATGGACAATGACGGAGGAAGCCCTGTTGGTCTGCATTGGGACTGAGGGAAGTCTGCGCCCGTAGCTGATCACCGATGGACCCTTTTGGCCAGCAGCTGCCAGGGGGGTCTGTATCTGGGTGTCCATGGATGTCCTGACGTACTCCTCAGCTTCAGAGGGCATAGGCTGAGTTTCTCCCTGAACACACGACTGATCAAAATTGATGCGAGGTGTCACTGAGGCGATTACCTTTGGGGTAGCCATAAAGGTCACGGGCATGGAGAATATAGGCTGTCCCACACCGCAAACCGTGTCAGTGTTTACCGCTGCTAGGTTCTCCTCAAAGGTAGCTGAGGGGGAGCTGCAGCTCAGAGGAGCAGGGAACATCTGCTCATTGCGTTCTGCCTCCTCCGGGAAGGTTTGGCTGTACGTCTTGTACCGCCTCTTTCGAAATTTCATGGGGAGAAGTCTATAGAGCTTGATGGGGTAAACGCTGCCCTTGAAGCCACCGTTCACCGTTGAAGCGGACTTCTTGTTCACTGCCAGTCGGGGGTCGATCCCGTGGAAGGACTTCTGGTGGTTCTTCAGGATGTAGTAGGTCATGAAGGTCTCGAGGCAGAAGATGCACTGGTAGCGGCGCTCCCCCGTGTGCCAGATCTCATGCTTGGTGCGGTACTCCGCCAGAGCAAAGACCTTATTGCAGTAATGACAGGGGTACGCCCTCTGCCACGAGTGCACATTTTCATGCCGTCTCAGGCTGGAGATAGTCACGTATGCTCGTTTACACACGCCGCACGGGTACACCCTCCTCTGGCCCACAGCGGTCCTCAGGCCCCTCTCCACCTCCTGCTGCACTTCGGGGAGGTTCAGGGGGGCGTTTGAGGCAAGCGCGTTAGGTTGGTGTGCAGGGAGCGGACTGTCCTCTATGGGGGAGATGCTTTCTGTAGGGAAGTTTATCTCTGTGTTGTCATTTTCCTGCTCTGGTGAAGGTCTCTGGACTTTGGTGCACACCTGCTCGTGGTTGCGCAGTCGTTTCAAATGCATGAATTTCCTGCGACAGAACTTGCAGAACAAATGGCTCACAAACCTCCTTTTGTGGATCTGCATGTGAATGTTGAGGACTGCTTTGTTGCTGAAGGTCTCAGGGCAGTACTCACAGCGGTGGGCAGGAGCATTGGGCTTTACTGATGGGGTAAGAGGAGGAGGACTCGACTCTTTTGTGGATGAATCTTCACTTGGTGGTGCTGTTATAGTATTTTTCTGGGTGTCTGAGCTCAAGGATGATGGGACTGATGATGATGTCACATGGGTGACTGAAGTGCTCAGGGGGGTATAACAGCTGCCGGAAGCCTCGGCAGGTGCGCCAGGTTCAGCAGGTGCGGCAGGTGTGCTTTTGAGGAGGGTGCCTCTGAGCTTATGGCGCTTTTTGAGTGGGCCGCGGCTCTCTGTAGCCTGCGGTGTGGGAGCCACGTGTGTGTGTGCGCTGTCCGTCTTGCCATCTCCTGCGCTGCTCTCATTGTGCTCGGTGGCCTTGCGCATTTGGCTCACGGCGTAGGAGTGTTCCGATAGCGTGTGCGCGGGCTCGCTCTCTGTGGTGGCCACGCTCATGGCTGGGAGGTGCCCCTGGTCCGCTGCCCTCTGCCCGTCGCGTCGCAGGTCCAGCGGGGTGAACGGGTCGTTGTCGGCACCCGCCTCCGTGATGGAGAAGGCGTTGGTGATCCGCGGGCCGCTGGTGCCTTCTGGCTCCTCCAAACGGCTGGTCTCCTTCTTCAGAAGGCGAGGCCCGGGGGACGCTCGAGTCTGGGAAACGGTCTGGTTCTGCAGCCTATCCGGTGCTACTAGCTTCTCCAGGAAGGGGATGCCCAGCTTCTTACCAGCTGCCACCAAGGACCTAGTGTCCTCTGCGCTGGCAGATGCCATCTTGGAGCTGTAGATGAAGTTGAGGATGCTGGCAAAGACCTCGGACCGAAGATCCAGCAGCTCCAGAACCTGACCAGATGTGGACGCTGGACCATCTGGTGTGGAAAAGGCATCGCGGAAGTATCCGCAGGAGGCAGCCAGCACATTTCTGTGGGCTCGGAACTTGACGTCTTCCACCACGATGGTGACGTCGCAGAACAAGCCCTGCGTGCGCTGCTCATTTAGGCCAGCGAGGACCGCCTGGGGGTGCGTGCTGTCCATTGGCTCTCGTGTGCTCGGAGACACCATTGCCCACTGCAGGTAGGGGGAATGAAAAACAGATACTTAGAAATCATAATACTCATGCATTATCTGAGCAATGCGCTATGTCTTCACTGGACAAACTGGTAGGAATGAGAAAAAATAGTAATCAATAGAGTTTTGCATTGCAGTTTATTCAAAACATTTTGGTGCAATTACAGTAAATGCATCAAATCAGAGTCATGTTAACCTGTGAGAACCGGAGAAGTGAGGATATAATCATAGACAAGAGTGCTACAGAAAGAGTCAAAATAGTTAGTGATACTCAGTGGGCACATGTAAAGCTGGGATTGTGAAGTGCTGTAATGGTGGCTTAACATCCTGCAGGGTTTAGAGTTTAGAGTTAAATAAATAACAGATTTATATATCTGCAGTGCCTATTAAAGTAAAAACGTAATGAAACAGTGATAAACTGAGGCAGTGGTAAACCAGCAAACTCTGTAGCCCTACTAGACTGCAGTTTCCGTGCTCTTGGCTCCTTGATTAAATAAATACATTTCACGTATATGTTTCCATAACAGTAAAAAATATGAAGAATATTGAAAGCATACAATTTTCTGCTATTAATTATTTGCAGATATGTTGGATATTTGAATAATGCAGGTGTTCAGAGCAGGGGACTATACAAATACATGCAAACAGCCCTGATAAGCCTTGCGTGATGGAAGGACTGCTTGGAGAGCCCATTCTTGTTTTGCTACACTAGATGGCAGTAGCTCTTAATGAAACCTGTCACCCTCCTTTGTGCTCTGCTTCTGTGGCCAAAACCTATTTGCACAATTCCAAAGAAGGATGACATAAGGGCTTCAGTTTGTCATACTGAGATTTCACTCAACAATTTAGAATGCCGTTGGATTTTTCTCTTCTAAATTTTTTCTAGTCAGAGTGATATTGTTAAATTCTGCTGTCACCCCAGAACCTTGTACCTGATTACTGAGTTGCTGGTTCCTATTTATTTAAAGTGGGATCTTTTCTGCACTGCACAGCTGTGGTTATAAAGATTAATTAAACAGTTAAACTCAATTACATGTGGGAGAAACCAAAACTAGAAAATTATTTGGCATAAAGATATTAAGTAATAAGTAATCTTGATGACTAATGCATCAAACAGACATATTTATGACATTTAATATGCATCAAACTAAGATATTTAGGATATTAAAACATGCTAATTTCACCATAAAGTAGGTCAAAGACTTCAGTATTTTAGTTATTTTAAGATGCAGATTTCATTCTGATCATAGTTTCCGAATGACTCAACATGAATTTTAAATCAAGAAAAGCTTTGTTTCAGCAAGCTATTATAACAACAAGGTTAGGGCAGGTACACTTAACGCAGGCATTTTTCTTCATTAGAACACAAATGGCAATGTAAAGGACACAAAGAGCAAATATTTGATTAAATCTATTGCGAGATATCAGCTGTGACTGAAAAAGTGTAATTTAAGTAGACCAGCATTAGTTCATATTAATTTTCAAATAAAGGCAGTACTTTGTCCCTTTGTAGCAGGTCATTCACCACTAGGAGAAATTATAAATAACAACAACGCAGGATGAGTTTCCTGTCTTCATTGGAAATAAATCCTAATTCTATCAAAGGACACACACACACACACAAAACCGAAACACAGATAATTACAAGCCCTCTTTTGTTTCACTCTGCAGACACAGAGCTGCATGAGCTAGGTAACTGTATAAATGTGTATTTGTTTGTTCACGCCGTCATTCATAGTTTGCCTTTATGATGACTGCAGATGTATTTCCTCTGATTTAGCTACTAAACAAATGAGAGGAAATCAATGACAGCAGCACTTCCTGCCTCGATGTGTGATCTGCTGCTCAGTGAAGTGGGTCAGTGTTTTCCTGTGTTAGAAACTGCAAAGAGACAGAATTATTGTGATTCGCCATCACTCCATCACAAAGAGAAAGAAAGGCATTACTGACACTGACCATCGCTCTCACTCAGTCTCTGTTGTTATCTATTACTCTCACACAGTAGCACTCTCACTCTTAGAGAGATCTGTTCACCAGCACTCTCACACAGGAGCTAATTTATTCATTGCTCTTGCGCACAGACTGAGTCTAGGCCACAGGGCGGAGATAGTCCTCATTCACTATCACTTTCACAAAGTGTCATTCTGCCATTCTCCATCACTGCTGCTCTGATGAAAGTAAATGTCTGCTATTCCCCATTGTTCTGACACAGATGAGAGATGGGGTGCCATTCACCATCATTCACACCAAGAAAAACAATTTAATTCACCACAGCTTACTGCGAGAGTAACTTAAAATATTGTGAGAGTAACTTACGCTGTGAGCTTGCCTGTCTTTCACCGGTTATCACACAGAGAAAGACAGTCTCAGTCTCTTGGCTGTCAGACAGAATCGGCACCTTTATCCAGGTCCTTGTATCTTGATCTATCAAGACACCAGAAACCCTTATGGAACTCTGTGTTAATCTCTTCTTAAACTATCCAGAAGCATCTGAATTTTATTTATTTATCATCCCTCTTCATAATTTTGTTTTTCATGGATCCCCAGTCCCTGGAGATTGCAGACAGAAAACCCTATTGTCATTATTTTCTACAATTCTTGTAGTGGTTATTGTCAGCATTGTTCCACTCAGTACAAAAATGGCTGCAGGAGCAAAACAGTTTGGATGGAAATCGCCGGTGTTCTGTGGTATCTGGTGTGACGGCTGGTGTCGATTCACGGGCCCCTCCCAAACATCTGTCGTCATAATGAAAAACGGACCGACGCTGTGCTGAATTATCAGCGTGCATGAAGAAACAGCCAAAGGGGGCGGCACGCCTTTCTGTCTGACTCGCCGTCTAGTGCCAGTTACCCTAGCTTTGTTTTACATGCCAGAATAAAAAAATAGTTAGTTAGATGTGAATATATGTTATTCCTGGCTGATCTTATAGAGGGATCAGAGAATCTCATGAGTCATCGCTCTGAATAACTGGGCATGTTCTTCCGCCTAGTCTGTTTTTCAGTTTTCCGGATCAGACGCTCTGACGCCCACGTTTGTCTAATATTTGGTGCACGGTATCAAGACGCTGCTTTCTGGATGAAGGCATTTAACATTTTACTGATCTGTGGTTATGCCAGCCCCCACCCACTCCTAACCATCCCGTTCACCGAAGCAGCGTGACCTGATGGATGAAGATGTAAGAAAGCGCGTTGTCGGCGGTGCTATTTCGGCCACTGCGCAGTTGTCTTCGTGTGGTTTGGTTTTGTTGCGTTGCGATCGTATCATCGCAGGCGTTGCGCAGTTGCTTGCGTTGGAACCACAGCAAGTGCCTCCTTCGAACGTGGCAGCCATTTTAGCCCTGTATGTGGGAGACCTGAAGGGAGGTAAAATGGCTGCCAGTAGAGAGGGTCCATTTGTCTCTGTCCCATCCTAAAATTTCTCACTCCATAGCATGCTCCGATGCTACTTCTATACACCCCCCCCCCCCCAATCAATCCAGATCTCTTCTTCAACTGCGCAATGCCTCACCAGTTTTCTCCTCCGCACAGCGGCTCGGTCAGATGGAGGTTTTTAGGTCGTAGTGTTTCTGTTGGCTGCCCTTAGCAAAGCAGGGGGATGCTGCCGAGAACGACAGAGCTGCCTGTGCTTTTCAAACGAGTCTACGCACAGGAGCTTTACATGAATTACACAGCAAAACGCAACGCGGTTCACCCTGAGACACCAGCCCCCATCGTACGCTTTGCACTAATCGCCACACGTACGCGCACACACACACACACCTACACACACTCGCAGACGGCGGAATCCCATCACTTTGTTCCATTCAGACCGTTATTCTCTTTTTCTTTTGCTTCGAGGCAAAAACAGCACACCTATACATGCACTTGTATAAACAACGGAATTTAAAGGTGAACAACGGTATCAATAAATACAATTTGCATTACTACAGAAGGCCATTTGTAAGAGGATACACGCTTGCCGTCATTATGAGCTGTTTTCTTACGTTTCTGTTGCTGTTATTAATATTATAACTGAGCTGTGAATCAGCATTACCATCCAGCCGGCGAGAGGGAGGCACAGCGGTCTGATCGCTGCGAAAACAACCGCCAGCCTTGCCCACCCCGCTTCTGACAGGCCTCCGTTGTCACGGCAACATGCTGTGGCGCAGCACTTATTGGGATTCAGCTGAACTGCAGGCGGCTGCATTAAGCGGCCGGGGATGGCGTCTCCCTCGCGCTCAGCGCCGTCTGAGGGACCGTCTGCCAGCGCCGTGCCGCTCTTCACCGCCACCCGTCCGCCACGCAGGCTCGTCTTTGTCTGCGCGTCTGCGTCCGTGCCTGTGCGCGAGTGCCTGCGTTATCTATGTACGTACGTGGGCAACTGCAGTCAGAACGCAACGCACTGGAGACAGCCGCCGCGAGAAACGTCCCTTTGACGACTGCCCTCGCCTCGCTCAATATTCCACCCTGCTTTCTGACGTTTATGAAACTCAGTTTCGCCAGCAAACGCCTCTGACTCAAACATTGCGGATTATTCAGGAAAGGATTTTTTTGTTCGTCCCGTTTTAGTGTTCATCGTCCTCTTATTGTGCGGAAATTTTATATTTGTCATGAGCGGCGTCCACTTGGCCACACCCTTCTTTCCTCGAAATAACACACAGTGAATGCTGGCGAAACTAAGCGAAAAATAAAAAAATCCCATGTACTGTTTACCACAGGCATGACAAGCGGCACAGTAGAACACAAGCTGTCCAGTCAAAGAAAGAGCGAAAATATAGATCGATCTGAGTCAAAGCCACGGGACCTCGCACCCGTGCACCCTGCATGTGTATCTTTTCGTCGGTAAAAATGGTTGTTTATGGTGAAAAACGTGCAGAACGTACCTGAGAAAATCAGAGAAAACCTTGGTGCAGAATGTGCGCGGAAAACGATACCATGCCGTATTCTTCTGCTACTGTTTGCGTGCTGTACAGCAAAAAACAAAAACAAAACTGTATTGGAAACTGGAGGTGAAAGTAGCAGGTTTTTTTTTTTGTTTTTTTTGATGAGACTCGTTGCTGCTCAGTGGTGCTGTTAAAGGCAGAGCTTCTCTCTCTGCCTCTCTCTCTCTTGCCCCTTCTCTCTCTCTCTCTCTCTCTCTCTCTCTTTCTCTCTCTCTCTCCTTTTCCAGCCTCCTTCCTCCTCCTCTCTCTGAAGACTTCAGGTCCTGGGGCTGGCCAGATCTTGTCTTGCCCACCCTGCGCCCCTTGTCCGGTTCCCGAACCACTGGCCAAACCACCCCGTGAAGGAGCTGCACTGCACGGAGGTTTAAAAATAGCCGGATTCTGCTTCCGAGCGGGCTGGGTGACCGGAGCAGTCTGCAGCCAAGCAGGAAGAGGGAACTTTATTCAGCATGGCTGCGCGCAGACAGAGTGCAGAGCAGCTTCGCTACATCGCAGCGGCGTCGCGCAGAGGCTGGGGCTGCGGGAGCCCGGCTGCACGTCATCGCTGAGCCGAGCCACGGCGCACCGCGGCGATACAAAAACGCAGCGCTAGCGCCGCCCGCCGCCTCGCAGGAGCTCCCGCCACCGTGAGAAATGCAGCCACACGTTCAGAAGAGATCGCACACGCCCCGTCAAACACGCGCGCAGCAGCAGCACCGCCGCACGCCTCGTACAGCCTGCCGCACAAACGCCTCCCTCACGCGCGCACACTTACTCTGCATTATGCATTCATACTCTCAGTCACAATAATGGCTGGAGACTCAGCCGCATGCATAAATGCATACAGTGGCAGTACTGGTGGGTAATGCAGACTAATGGCTGGAGGGGGACCAGAGATGAAGCTCAGCATCTTCTGCCTGCTTCTGCACACGCTGGAGGACAGAGGGAGAGAGAGAGTCAGAAAGAGAGAATGAGAGAGAGAGAGAGAGAGCAAGGCAGGGAATGAGAGAGAGAGAATGAGTGTTGAGAGAGAGAGTCAGAATGAGAGAGAGAGGAGGAATGTATGGACTGTTCAAGTTGGTGAAGTGCCAACAGGGGTGTGTATGTATGTGGATGGAGTCAGCCAGCACCCCAGAGTATCTAGTTGCCCAAGGAACTGCAGTGCTATGTATATATGAGAATGTGCTGTCTTTTCGAGTTGTATATATGTGCATGTAATTGCTGTGTTTTTACAGTTTTATGTCTGTCAAATACATAACAACAAAACCTTAAAGCGGATTTGTTGTAGAGGGGATTCGTTTTTAAAAATGTGTGTGTGTGTGAGGGAGAGAGAGAGAGAGGGAGGGGGGGGAGACTTTTTTTTTACATTTGGGTCCTTCATTGCATAAAACAACAAAGTAAAGAGAGACCACATTAACACAAATACCCACTCACAGCTGCATGCAGAGCAAAAGGGGAAAAAACGTAAAAATAACTAAAATAAGAAACAATAAAAACAATAATGTATATACATCTATAAATATACGTAATAGACACACAATGAGAGACCATTACAAGAAGCCTGAAGAAACACAAAAAAAGATAGTGAACAAAACCGCACAATCACAAAACAAAAAACAAAAGCCAGAACACAATTACAGAAAAAAGATCTTACCACGACTTCAAAACAGCAATTCCAATTCCCCCCTCATTCACTGTACATAAACAACCCCCCACTCCCCACGTCCCAAAAACCCTGAAGATTATCCACCAACGAGAAAAACGCTAACTCTGTGAGCCGACGCTTGCGAACAAGTCCTCTTAAAACATGTACAGTCTGCAATGAGCCCATTCCACCCACTTAGTTTTTTTGAGTCAGCCAAATGGCTGTCTTTGCCTTACCCAACAAAAACAACAACACTTCCTTTTTTTTGCAGACACTCCAGATAGGCACCAGCATTGGGTGGTTGACCCTGGTGAAAGCTTTCTCCTGGTCCAAGGACAACAAACCTACATTTACCCCATGATACTTTGAATACTCCAGCAAGTCCTGTAATAAAAAGAGGTTGTCATTGATTGTCCAAACAGGCACACAGTGTGACTGGTCTCCATGTATCAAGGTGTCCTGCTGCAGCTTTGCCCTATTGGCTACACACTTAGATAAAATCTTACAGTCTGTACAGAGAAGGGCTACAGGCCTCCAGTTTCTAAGAAGGCAAAGGTCCCTGTATTTCGAAAGGATTTCTAAATGGCTTCGCTATTTCATTCGTAGAGTTACAGTTTCCAGTTTGGGCTGCCATTTTTACTTCTAGTATGGGTGCTAGCTGTCTGAAGCACTAATTTATATTTCAGAATAATGGACTGTGCTGTATTATAGGGAAGTTCTAATCCATTTTAAGATTTTGTATTGCTAATGAAATATTTTGCACATTTACCTTGTTGGGTTGAAAAGGAAGAATTCTCCCTTGTCTTGTAATAAAGAGGCAATCCAGTCTTCAATTATAATTATAAGGGTCTTTATTTCTGCAGAAAGAGCACACCTGCTGACAAGAAACAACACCGTACTAGAAATAATTATTTTCAGCATTCTTTTATACCCTCTAGGAAGTACTGTGTGAAGGTGCGTGTGCCAGTATCAAGGACAACCACCTCATTCAACAAGAAAGTAAAACTTGTTCTCTTTCTCCCTTTTGTGTTGTTTTTGGCTCAAGGCTCATAGGAGTTGGAACGTTCCGGCGTGTGAGGTATTTGTATCTGGCTTCCAAGGTTACTCAGTTATCTACTTCCATATCGAAGATACAGGCGTCGTTGAATCGGACAGAACACATCATTTCTTAGAATCTATAACAACAACAACAATAATAATAATAATAATAACAATAACAACAACAACGCTTTAAAATGGCAGATGTGCAAACAAGATTAGCAGATGACATTCTAATTGTTGGCTTTTGTATAGCCAGTAGCTTGTCTGCATTACCTTGCTCTACTGCAAAAATAAGGATGTGCTTTACTGCCATTTTGAACCTGAATTACATCATGTATTATCTGTTGCATTTTACATGGAAGAAAATGGTAGTTTCACTGTAAATTGTTCATACTGACTTGCAGAAAAAGGTCAAACTTTGATGTCGGAAGGAGTCTCTGAGCAGTAGCGGATGTACGTGTGTCTATGAGCTTGCAGGCCAGGCGCCAGTCACAGGAGAGCCTGTTTTTCTTCGCGCTGTACATCATTAACCACAAGCACGACCGGTAGCTATTTCTGGTGCAGGCTGCTCGTTGCTTGAGTGCTCCCTGAGTGGATACGCAGGCCCGCGCGATCCGTTACGGCGCGCAGCGTCGGCGGCTCCGCAGTGACAAAGAGCACTGCAGCGAGGGGATGCCCGCAGGCCCACAGACTGAAGGGGCACCTTCACCACTCTGTTTCCCATGCGAGAACCGAAACGCTGAAAAAGGCACAGCTCAGCATTCTTTCCCAACGTCTGTTATCTCTGAAGGGGGGATTACAAGTGAGCCAAAAATAAAAAGAACTGAAGATAAATAAATGTGCAGATATTAAACCCTCATAGGCATCGAAATGTTTTGATGTGGTTTTGTGATGGCCGTTGGCCTGACTATTATGCTGATTCGGTTCATTAGGAGTAAGGAGAGCCTGGCCTGTTGCCAGGAAACAGCCGATGTGTTTGAACAGTGCTTCGGATATCTGGGTTGTGTTTTCTGCAGTAGAGCTGTGCAGAAGCATCTGCGCAGCCAGTCTCAGTCAGGCATTTGGCACTGTGGCCTTTTTAAAGAAACGGTTAGCAATGTTCAGGACAATACTTCACAGGTTGCAACTGCATATCACTTCATCACTGCTAAAAAATTGAATTTACGAGAAAAGTCTCTTCCAAATTGATAGAGGATCGATAATAGTGTTGGTGACAGCTCTGAAAGATTGTGCACACCAATAGTGAAGCTGTTTTGGAAAGTTTTTTTTTGCCTGTATGTATATAGATCTGGGAAAATATTTCAAAATATAAAACCTTTTTAAAAAGCTATTTTAAATATAGTCCTTTTAACTTATGATAGGGTCCCCTGGATGCCTTTGAACCTGGGTTCCTGGATCACAAAAGGTTGAAAACCCCCGCCATAAAATAAAGTACATTCAGACCACACCACACCAGACCAGACCAGACCAGACCATAGCAGCCACAGACCTCTTTGGGTGTAGCAAGCTAAGGGAAAAGTGCTTTCTGTTTAGTTTTGACCAATATGCAAGGTAAAAATAGCTCTGTATGACTTTGTTCACATAGTCAAATGTTACACCGCTGTACAAAGGAAAAAAATGAACACATTGAAACCACTGTTTATTCAGACCAATAATTATGTCATCTTTATTCAGAACTTAAATCATTATCAATCACATTTTACTTATATATTGTATTTTTTACAAAGAATGTGTCACCATATGCTTAACAGTAAACACTGGCCTAAACCCCCACAAAGTAAGCCAGAGGCAACAATTGCAAGGACAAACATCTCTAATAACGAATGAAACCTGAACGATACAAGCTTTACTGTTCGTGATGTGTTTGCAAAACATTTGCTGTAATGTTTTTCTGTTGTATGGATGGTTTTCAGGTTAATGTATATTTACTCTAATTATGGTTGTGTCTGTTTCTGTGAAGTAAAGTGTAGTGCTGTGTACAATTTGTCTTCTCTGCTAGGCATGTTATGAGTCAGTTATCTTGGTTTCTGCCAAAAATATTGACCAGCCTTTAATGTTGACCGTGATCTATGGCACCTTCTCACTGACATAAAACGCCCTCTGCTGGTTAGGAACTGTAAAGAAAGCAGCGTCTACTGTTTCTGTTTCATTCCTTAGCTGTACCATGCACAGAACAGTTCTGTGGTGCCGTGTTTTTCCAGATGTGGTACATCGAAAGTTAAACGGTAACAGAGACAAAACAATTGGTGACACTTTTTGTGGTTTTATTAAAACTGTGTACATGTCTGGTTGTGTTTCTGTGCAAGCTCATAGGGCTTGCTCAAAGTGTAAGGGCTTTATTTTTTCTTTGATTTCATGCAGTCTTTAAGCAGAAAAAAAAAATCTTTTATATATATATATTATATATAAGCTTTTAGCCAAAGCAAATCGCAAAAAGGTACATTTAAAAAGGAGAGCTGACAGACATCCTTCCTTTTGTATTTTTTTTAGCTTTATTCAGACAGAGGAAAAGAACAGACAGTGGCAGACAGAGAAAGGATATGTCAGAAGGTTCAAGAGCCGGCCATGTGTGGACTGTGTCACACAATTTGCCTACAAAAAGTATATTTAGCATGTGTGTCATGACCTACTTCAGCCCAACAGTCACAGTTCTTATTCTGCTTGATTGTGAGCCTAATCCTTAGCGAGCTGACGATGGCTTGTTGCCACAATGCTTTAAGCCAAATTGTAGCAAGTCTCACCTACACACACTCACTTCTGTGCAATTAAACTGTGTCTAACATCTTTGTTAGGACACGCATGATGGAGGTCATGATGTATGACGTCAGTTTAAATCATTACTATAATTTTACCTTAAAACCTTAGCTGACCCATCGATCTGTTTTACCACCATTCATGCATGGGACATTACTCAATGCATCAAGACTTGCCCTCATCTGATGAATCATTCTTCCACAAAAATGATGCCTCGGGCCACAATCATTCGAGATAGGTAAAGCTGTCCTTTATGCTCATAGTTCCTAATTACCACGCACAATGCTCAACGAGTAGTGACTCATTTTAAGTATTGTACCAGTAAGAGAAAAGCTCCTTTTCAGTCCCCAGCAAATCGCAAAGCTACAAAAAAGTTACAATACAAATGAGATTATTTTTACTTATTTTTTATTAGGACAGTTAAACTGTGGAAAGTCTGTCTTAGAGCAGAAATACATTGTTTGACAACCATATTTGTTATGGGTAAAATTCAATCGGATACTAATAAAAGTAACTGGAAATTATTAAATCTATGTTGATTTATGTTAGTGTTGATATGGATAAAAACAACAAAACTGTGGTTAACTATTATATTATTATTATTATTATTATTATTATTAATAACAATAATAATAATAATAATAATAATAATAATAATAATAAAATGGGTGGAAATAATAATAATAATAATAATAATAAAATGGGTGGAAATAATAATAATAATAATAATAATAATAATAATAATAATAATAGATTGTATTTCTATAATGATCTCATGACCACTTCACTTCACAATGGTTGAGCAGGGGAAAACTGTTCAGTGTTCAGCCACCAATGTGTAGTGTCCACACTGGTGCACGACAGTGATTCTGCAGCAGAATGTTCACTGAACATTAGCTTAAGGAGAGGGAGAAAACGATTGAGCCAGTTAAACTGGGCGATGACTAGACGGTCACGTTAAGGAAGCCAGTTTGAGAATTCAGCCAGGATCCTGGGGTCTCTCCTCCTCTTTGCAGTACGAGCCATGGGATCTTTAGCGAGCACACTGACTCAGGGCCTGAGCTTAACGTCTCATCTGAAAGACAGCGCCTCCTGTAGTGCAGTACCTCTGAAGCTGCTCAGGGGATATAAATTAATCAGATTTGCCTTTTTATTTTATTTTTTCACTTTTGTTTTCTCAGTTCTTTAAAAAATATCTTCCTCTAACTGTAATGCTGTTGACATTTTAGTGAATTCCAGCGATAAATAATAACCCAGGTAGATGGTTTTCATTTATATCATTTTCTTTTAAACTTCAATTATGTCTTGTATGACAGTCAAAAACAGATAACATTTAATTTGCTGATATCCTAAAGATAGAATCGTTTTAGTTTTGTTTTTTAATTGTGTTTGTGTATTTCCAAAACTGTTAAATTAATATATTTAATAGATTTTGCTATTCCAGTAACTTGGATTATTACATTTTACAGGGAAAGGGTTTCTGTGCAGTGCACATCAAATGGTGCAGTATGTTCTATCCAGGGTCAAAAGAGGAAAGATAATGCAATCCCACCCACAGAAGAAAACAAACAGAACTCATGAGATGTGCTCAGCCTGTACAGACCACCCCCCCCCCCTCAAAAAAAAAAAACTAACAAAAAAAAACAAAAAACCAAACAAGACCAACACGTGAACTGCAAAGAAAACATGTTCATTTTTGCTTATGATTAAGGCATATAGCCATATCCATTTGGAAGCAACTGACTGTTTTAACTCTCATTAACGTTTCTTGGAAACAGCGGAACAAAAGTAGGTAATGTACAAGGGCTCCATCTGCTGGACGCAAAATGACATCACATCTGCACTGCAACATTCTGCACTCTGGCCTGCTCGTTAGGCAACTGAAGACTAGTTTCTGTAGGATACCTAAGGTCTGTCATCTGTCATCTCCTCCCACAGTCTCTTCATTTCTATAGTGTCCATACTTAGGCACTGCTTCCCCTCTTGCTCTCATCTGGCACTCAGGACTCCTGCCTGCAGGATATCTCTCGGATGATGGACTGTCATCTTGAACCCAACCTGGCTAAGACTGAGGTGCTGTGCATCTGCTCCAAATTCTCAATGAATTATTACGATTTTTTTTTGTTTTGGGATTTTAAATGGCAAAAACGTCAAGGTGGTGTAATCATCCAAACGTGGGACACAAACAACAAAGATTACATGAAAAGACTCAACTTACTAACATAACTCTTCTTTAAATAGCTTGACATGCTTTCATTTTACATTGCTATTAAATAAGTCTATTTGGTACAGCAGGCCTGTTTATAAAATATTCTGTTATTTATTTATTTTTTACTTTTGGCTGAATAACTTCTTTAAATGACAAGGCAGTGTAACCAGCCTAAATAACATTTACATTTACATTACATTTATTTGGCAGACGCTTTTATCCAAAGTGACGTACAAAAAGTGCATTTCATGGTCATAGACAACTACAAAACACAGGTTCAATAAGATACAATAATTTGTACAGCTATTTCTAGCCAAGAACACAGTTTAGTTCACACAGTGAACACTATTCTGACCTAACCTCTGCAAAGGCAACTAGGCAAAATAATAAGCTACAGTATTAGGACAAATACAAATTACCAAAAAGTGCTGGGATGGGGCAACATGTAACAAGTGTCATGAAAAGGTGGGGGGGAGGGGGGATTTCGAGTGAAATAATCAGCGTGGTGGTAGTTATTCCAGGTATAGTCTGAAGAGATGAGTCTTCAGGCCATGGCGGAAGATGGGTAGTGAGGGGGAGGTTCGAAGAGGGACAGGGAGTTCGTTCCACCACTGGGGAGCTAGGGTGGAGAAGATCTGTGAGCCCTGCTGCTGCAGAGTGGAGTGGTCGAGCAGGCACATAGGATCGAATCATGTCCTGCAAGTAGATGGGGGCTGTCCTGTTGGCAGCAGTGTAGGCAAGGGTCAGGGCTTTGGACCGTAGCCTGGACGAGCAGCTGGGTAGAGTGCGTCATCAGGTATGGTTGAATCCTGCCAAATGATGCAGTTCACATTGCCGTGTCTTGATTTCCTGGAAGTTAACAACATTTCTGAAGATGCTATCTAAATGACTTTTCTGTGGTGACGTAATTTTCT
The DNA here is from genome assembly GCF_013347855.1 of Anguilla anguilla. Taxonomy (NCBI): domain Eukaryota; kingdom Metazoa; phylum Chordata; class Actinopteri; order Anguilliformes; family Anguillidae; genus Anguilla; species Anguilla anguilla. Next base: position 17,124,417 of record NC_049212.1, on the reverse strand, counting down.
AAAAGCATTAAAACAGACATATCAATATTAATGAATCATTGATGACAATGCCCCTATTCGGAAGTATGTACCCATGCTTTCCCATTGGTGGGAATTATTAATCACCAAAATCATTTTTAATTTTTTTAGTTATCAAAGAAGCAAAAGAGAGGACAAAATCATAAAACAACTGATATACCAACGTTCAAAACCAAGTTTGCATTAGTTTTTTTAAAGTTAATTTTTATGATGTTTTTAAGGAGTTGTGTTTTACATTGTTTCATTACTAAACAGTGTTCTTTCAGAGATTCTCATAGATTAAGAGATGTTATCAAATGGTCTTACATTGACATTAAAACATCAATTTGTCAGATTGTTTTGAGTGTACTTCCTTTTGATCAAATACGCTGACACGACTGTAATCTACGATGTCTTAATATGCGGGGATACCCATGCAAATGTTAACAACAAAAAAATTAATGAATAAATAAAAGATTTTAATTATTTATAATTTAGTTGATATCAGTTTATATTTTGAAGAACTAAATTAAATGTCAAACGGTGTGACCTATCATGGACATATTGTGTAACCCATATTTTAACATTTAAATATTTTCCCTCATGATATTATAGCAAAATAAAAGAAGAAATATAACAGCTCTCATTAACAATGACAAGTTTATTAAGTTTAGCAAGTTTTAGAGTTTTTTTTTTTGTTCCCCACAGAAATTTTAGTTGACAAACATAAAGAAATAGCCAAAAAATACCATATATAAATATATAATATCCATTTATATAACTACAAGCATTGATATTTACATTTTTAATTTGTGGAAAATACATAGAAAAAAATATTATTTTAAATACATTAATGGTTACACCACTTGACATTTTTGGAAGGGTAAAAGCAAGTTTCTTGCTTCTTCTTATTTTGTGTCCTACGTCAGACTGTGCTTGCCCACTTCTTTACACAAAGCTGGGCCGGTAGAGTGTACATGGTCAGGTCTTCTCTGGTGCAGGTCGCTGTCAGCAGTGGGCATCTTATGAGGTGGTCCATGGTCTGCGGCTCTGTTTTGCAGTCACACATGGTTGAGCTGGTGGAATATCCCCATTTGTGAAGGTTTGTCTTACATCTTCCCACTGCGACACAGTCCACCTTTGGGGCCTGGAGGGAGATGTTCAAAGTTTTCTTGCTTAAAAAATGTTTTATTGCATTTTGCACATGGTGAACCATAATGAATAAACAGAGGACATTCATGTGGACCTAAAAAATAATTTTAAAATTAATTTAGTTTAAATTAACGTTTTTCCTTTGAAAACCTTATTTGTCATCAACCCAGATAGTTTTATATTTAGAAAGGTAATTCAGATTATCAATATGTTCTTGTCATTTAATTCGTTTGTTAACGTGGTGCTGGAAATACTGCAACAAAAAAGTTAATTAAAAACAAGAGCAAAAAAATAATATTTGGTAAAGTCCTCCAAATGAAATTTCTCATTAGGAAAAACATGACGGCTTTCTGAATCTGTAATACCCATTCAAACTGGCCAGAGGTTAAGTGAAACATCATATTTTGCAACTTCAAAATGACAAAGCCACATCTTGCACCTCCGCGACTGTCGCATTCAACTACAGTACAAAGACAAGCGAACAAAGACCGCCCCAAGACTCCTTAGAATTAACCCTTCATTCGCAGGATGTTTCCGCTTCCTGTGTTGTAGTCCAACTACATAGCTACATCGCAGCCAAATTAGCTATAAACGGCTAACGTTAGGCTGTTTTGTTTAAAGGGCAATGGAATGTGTATTGGTTGAAACTACAAGAAAATCTTCGACGTTATTAACCTAACGTTATCTTATTTTGACATTGTCGCTTGTTTATTTGCAACAATTATCTGACTAATGTAGCCGCAAATATTGCGATCCCGATAGATCATGAAATGCTTTCACTTAAAATATGTATTAAATCAGCTATATGCGTATCTTAACGTCACACAACCAAGTTTAGGTCATGCTTCCCTAACAAACGCGTAACGTTAAATCGCTATTCTAACTTACTTGTCTTAGCCAACTAGCTAGTTTGCTTCGTTCCACAGCCGAATCAAAATAATGCCGAACAGGCAAAATAATTGAGTCACGCTATCTTTGATACAAATAGATTGAAAATTACCATACAGTGTTAGCTCTAACACATTGGCTGACGAACAACGCGCTAGCTATCATGCTAGCTAGACTACCAGTCTAGACAACCGAAGTCAACCCAAACCTAGCTAGCTATTTGGTTAGGTATACCTAGCCCAGGAACATATATAAATTAGAAATAAGGAAAACCTTGGCCAGTGTCTAAAGTAGCAACTTACATCCCGCTAGCTAAATTGCTAAGCTTACGTTAGCTAGACAGCTCTAGCTATCTAGCGCTGCCAATATTCATCACAACTTACTGTTCAAGAACGCCATTTTCGGACGCGTACATGTTACCATGACAACTGACTGGGCAACGGACTACTCTTTTCAGTTAAACACACTATTAACGCAAGTGTCTGTGTAATACCGTGGACGTCGAATTGATGTAGTAATAGTAATAAATGTACATTATGACAAACGTAGCTCAGAAATAAAAACCCAAAGGCATATAATCTGGTAAACAGTTGTTAGCTAAGATTAGGGGGTCATGACCCGGCGGATTGGTATTTCTTAGACAACTCTGCCATGGAGTATGTCAGATCATGTACAATCATATAGCAAATAAACCAAAATAAAAGTATTATTGTGTACAGTTTTAACGGAATATTTTACTCAAACGCGTTGGAATTGATGTCACAGACTACTTTGTCCCAGTTATGTCGCTAAATAAGTAGTTCCCAGCGGAAGAGGAGAGACGCTTGAGCGGAGGTATACTGCAGTTGCAGGTCCCTCAGCTGATGTGAAGGTAAGAGCTGAGAGAGTGGAGCTGCTGCACTGTCTGTAACAGCAACTACAACACTGGAACAAATAGGTAATAACAAAATCTACCAAACACTCACTAACATCGTTTTCAACGATTTAGGGAATGTTTTGAATGGAAATGGTCAGACGGTGTGTAAAAAGGGAGATTCAGTTTCGCGAAAAATATGGTTTCCAATTGTCATCTCGAATCCTGTTCCTGCTTTCCTGTTTTTTTTTTTGTGAGTGATGCAAGCAGCGAAAAGGTTCAGAGGCCATTTCGTTTTGCAGTTGCACTGGCATTAGCTTGATAGAGCGAAACACTATATAGTCATAACTATGTAGCTGGCTCTGAAACTGTCTGACGACAAATTTGGAACTAGTAACATTCGCTAATATGGGCTGCAGCAAGTTGGCTCTGCCACGATATGGTTTTAATTAAAAAGATGGCTAGCCAGCTAGCATGTCAGATTTCAATGCTGAAAGGTTTGTTGGCTGGGTAGCCAGCTAGCCAGATAATCTACTTCAGCGTTGGGTTTAGATACTGTACATTCATAGCCAGCTATATTGATTTAGCTAACTATATATATTTTGGTGCTATGGTAGCTATCTGGCCAGTAACTCGAATTTCACCACCTATGGTTTTAACCCGGAATTTGTTTTCGAAGCTAGCTAGCTTGTTAACCGTAGTCTTATGAGTAAAACACGTAAGCAAACGGCTCTAATTAAACCTCTCTAGAAGCCAAACATGAAAGCAGTGCAGCCATTACATTATGAAATTCGTATCAGATAGCATCTTGCAGTAGTCTAACGTTAGTTATTTTTGTGTGTGATTCAGTGATAGCACTGTTGTTTAACGTTAGCTAACTTGGCTACCAAATTGGACACTGACAAATTCCTTCTGTAGCTAACGTTAGCTCACTAACGATTCAGATTTAATTAGCTAATACAGCACGGTACTTTCCCGTATCTGAGCAGAAACGCCGTGGCTTCTTCGTAGAGCGACCATTATTGGTAGGTAACTATATTAATGTTAACTAACGAACATTAACTGTGAATACAGCTAGATATTGTGAGCTTTTAGCTTTGGTTCTTAACCTCACGTTAGCCAACTAATATATTACAGATGACTGCTAACGTTAGTCAACTAGCCTGTCGGCTAGCCTCAAGAGGCAGCTATCAGATCAATAGCTCGCTACGCATTTCCTTTCAGTTAGGTTCACAGTTTTCTTTCTACTCTCATATTTCAGACCTTTGTTTCCAAATCAGATGTAAAAAGTTTCTAAGAATAAATTAAGATAATTGCGTTAGTCTTAGTTTAAACCAAAACACGATCCGAATTGGTGACTGTTTTGTGGTTGTGCTTGCTAAATCGAGTCCGGGGCTGTAAGTGGCTACGTCAGAACACAGGCCGCTTTTCAGAAAAGTAAGAAATTTAACACTGTTGGTATATTAGTACAGTGTTATAAATACACACAGTCATGGATGGAATAATGTGGATGTATACGGCTATGCTGTTAACGAACTCCAAAGGCCTAAAAGTACGAATGATAAACCAAAATAAACAAAGAGGAGGATGTGTACAGTCAACGGAGGCCTAAATTGGGCCTTGGTAATAGCTATGTCGTATTTTCTGGTTGAAAACAGTCTCGTCAAAGTCAGATAATTAGTTGCACTACCTTTTACACAATATAAAAAGTTATGTATCTATATCACGTTTGAAAATTGTAATATTTGACCCTACGCATTTACCCAGGGGTCATTTTAAAGTGGAATAACCAAGTTTATTGAAAGCTTAAGAAAAAAGCGAACATTAGCCTGGGTTTCTTGACCATTTGTCTTTCAAAGTGCCACTCGTCAGTTATGTCTATGAATGCATTCTGACATCTTCGTTTAGCAGTACATTTTGTGCGGCATTTTACAGACAATCGAATCTGAAACGTGTCGCTGAATTTACTGTTCAGTTCACATTTATTTGCCTTTTGTGTACGTTAAATTAAATGTGGGCATTAACTGGAAATTTTAAAATAACGAAGCCTAACATGGAATGTCTTCCACGTAGCCATTTGATAATGCCCCCGGTGCCAACTGAATAGCTAGCATGCAGTTCTTGTGTTTGAATAAATGCCCTGCTTAAATCATTTTAATAGGGAATACCAGTTTCTCAATATGGAAAGTAACTGTGAACTCTCTCTCTCGCTCGTATACATCATGCATATGTATGGTTTGTACACATGCAACAGACACACACACACATTTTTACATTTACTTATATATAAATAGACACGCACACAGCAATATATGTGTATGTGTACATATTTTTAAACACACACACACACATTTAAAAAAATAATCTGATTAGGATTTTGGCTAATGGTTTCATCTGTGTATTTGTATTTGAGTAATGACCATGCAGACTGGAGAGTGCTGCAAAGGAATGGATGTGGAACACTCCAGTCCAAGGATGGTTAATGCCAGCCTCACACCCCAAAATGGCCCAGTCAACCTTGGTGTGCTAGGGAGGGGGTTAAATGGGGGACAGGGATCAGGTAGAGTCATTAAAAAGTGATTGCTGGATTGCGATGTAATTGTGTTCCTTGCCATAAAGGCTCATGACACCCTGAGCTGCTGTGCTGTTAATGTCCCGCCACTTTTCCGCACGTTCTGTTCAGAATGCCAGCGACCGCTCGCCTTGTGCCAGTAACGCTTGGGCAAGTTCAGTCAGCCCCCCCACATGCCAGTCTGTGATGCAGTGGGAGTGTGGGAAAGTGAAAGGGCTGAGGCAGGCCATAGCCATCATGTGAGGCCATTTTCCAAATCCCAAGCCAAAATGACACCTGTCATTTCTGTCTAATGATCTAAATTTAGACACTGACCCAATTTAATTCTGACTTCATTTAAAAATGCAAGCTGTACCTATGGATACATGGTTTCTTGCTTAGAAATTCGCAGTATTTGCCCAATGAAATAATTTCCCCAGCAGCACAGTGCACTTGTTTTCTGGTTTTATTCATAAATCTGCTTGTAAGAAGTGGGTTGCACTTCAAAATGGCTCCAGATACAATTGACATACTGTTTCTTGATTCAGACTGAATCGGTTAAATGTTTAAAAAAGATGCTTGCTATTATTGCAAGCATGATTATATGAGGCTAGCTAAATGTTAAATAAATGGCGTTTATCTGTTTAAAGTGAGTACTGTTCAAGTTGATAAGATTTCGGTCCAAAGATCAGATCAGTATGCCGAAGCATTCAGGGCAGTTGAGCTACCAAGGGGAAAAACGGCTTTAATGTGGTTTGTGGGTATAAACGATTGTTTGGATGCAGCGCAAGTGTGTTGAGATGGAACTGCGGAGTGCAGGTGAGAGGGCCATTTGTGTATTTCCATGCTTTTGCTAGCCCTTTCACAGGCTAACATATTTAACATGCTCTCATCACACTGTCTGCCCAGACAATGGAGTGTTGAGATGCATTGTGTAATGTGATGGCTTAAGGTTTGTGGAAAGTTGTGGACTTACACAGGCTGTTTTGGACTGTTGAGTTCCATGTACTGTTTGGTTCCTGGATGCCCGGCTATTCCTTCTAGCAGCGATGGTTCAGAAATGTTCCTGGGAAAGTTGCGCAGGTCACTCATGAACATGGCAGGGCTGAATCGGTGTACATTTTTGTCATGTATTGATGGATTTCTGGTGCATTTTAGATGGATTAGCACATGATGGCTTCTCTGCGTCTTGGTAGATGGTGGTGAAGCTCCTGTGAGACTGGAAACAACTTGTATTAGGCCTAGTCTAAATACAGTGTTTTTTCTCCAGAAGCTGAATTTGAACATTCGGTGTCCACATAATGCGAGTATCAGTGGATGAGGGGTTATCAAGCATTCTGCTTGCTGTTTTTAACAGTTCACTTTTTCAGTGTTTTTCTCTGACTTCACACTATGCACAGCTATGCAGATCCCTGTATCTTTTAACTAATAACACTGAGTCTTCTTACCTTTGTTTCTGCTATATTTTTTGTGTTTAATTTTAGAAGTAACAGGGGCACTAGTTCACAAAAAAACAACTGTTATGAAATTAACAATAGTCACTATTTAACTTCTGGTTTGCTCAGAAAATACCATTTACAACTTGTGTGAGAAATTATAAAGGCTGGTTAAAGTGCAGTTCATTACCACCCGACATGCAGATGCTATAATAACATTTCAGAAACAAACAATTTAAAATTCAAGTCTTTAACAAACCGAAAACAAAATCTGCGACATTTTGTGGACCAAAAATATACAGACCATTAAGGGTTTGATATTTAAGAAAGATATCTTTTAAACGTTATAGCCATTTCCTATTGTGTCACCCAGCGAGGAAGGGTTGTCTTGGGTATTCCCTGCCGCATTACACTATAGCAGGTCCCCTGAGTCATTGGTCACCTGTGGTTTGTCTGCAACCTGCCATAGTTTTACTGGCCTATCTGGTGTAATTGCTGTGTAGCTGAGCTGTTGGATTAGAGAGTGAAAGGAATCGCTGACTGGCTGTGCACCTTTCGGTGGATGCTTGCGATGGTGTGCACCCTCCCAAGTGTCCCATGTGTGCTCCTGCATCCACTGCAGAATCACAGAGTGCAAGTGGGGCTTGTGGATCATTCTTGGGTTGGTCCATGGGGCTGCTGATGGATTCTTGCCCCGATCGGATAGAAAGCAACAAGCGGTGACACTAACTTAACTCCACAGAGCCAGGCAGTTGAATTGTAGGATGACCCAGAAAATCACCCTGTCCGTATGGAAGCAAGACAGAGTATATGACTGTGCTGTGTTCCCCCTGGACGTTTTAGAGGGTCCATACAGGAGGTGGAAGGAATTAACTTTGTGCTTTAATACACCCCATTGGTGCATAGAAATGAAGACCACTTTGGGGACAGTGTTAGTGCATCGATAGACATGCATATACAGAAAAACGTAGGCTATGTTATGATACAAATGGCAGTATTTCTGTTTTAATGAATGGGTGGAATGTAAAACAGAATTTTATGAGTGTTTTAATAAACTCAGAAGAGCGAAGTGCTGACCCAAGAGGTTTATGTGATTGTTTGAATGGAAATAACGGGCGGGGCTTCGTAATCTTTGCTTAGAATGTGAGGGCACCTCTTTGGCTTGTGAAACTGCCAGCTGCACTGTTAATAAACACGGCTCACATTGTGTTTTCACAGATGAGTTTCCCATGTCTTTTGCCATTGTAGTCATTTACATTGATTTCCACGGTTGTTTATACTTGATCTTTCGGGTTAATTTCAGGGGTCTTAAAACCAACTAAATGGAAATATATGTGCCATGATCAAATTACCTGTTCCAAACATAGCCTTCAGCTGGATATTATACTGTGAAAAATAATTCATGAACAATGGTAGGCAGATTAGCTAACAGGCTTGCTTGATATAAAGGTATTCTGTACTGATATGTGCTCAACAGTTGCTAGCTTGCTCATTGTTATAATAACAAATGAGGCCTGCTAAAATCTATCAGTAAGTAACCAACTGGAGAATCTTGTTTTTGCAAAATGTTTTGAATCGTCTCTGAATACTCACTTGTGTTAAACCTGTACCAGCTTCCTAAATTTACACCCTAGTTTTTTTTTGAGTGGAATGAAGATGCGTAACGGATGCTTTTCAAAAATGGTATGGTCTGAAACCAGAAAGAAAACTACTGACAAATTAAAATGTTGGTTCGTGACCTCTCTTCCCTCTTTGGACCCCAGGACCCCAGGACTATACAGATGGGGGTCTGGAGGTGCCTGGTCCAAAATGGGAAGGAAATGAATAAAAATCTTACCTCAATGAATGAAAACTTACATCAATAATCCTGCTAATATCTTTCAAGCACATCCAGCTGAATAAAGACCTCAGGGTACACTAGCCAAGTTTCCGTCAAACTTGTAACTAGTAAATTTTAGGCCAGTTTGTGTTGACAAATAGGCAATCGGACTTCCCAGATGAGATGTGGCATGTCTTGTGATGTGAAATTGTGAAGGCCATGTGGAAAACCCTTACCGCGTTACACTACCTGACCCTGGGTCCTGACATATGAACCAAACCCTAACCGCGTTACACTACCTGACCCTGGGTCCTGACTTATGAACCAAACCCTTACCGCGTTACACTACCTGACCCTGGGTCCTGACATATGAACCAAACCCTAACCGCGTTACACTACCTGACCCTGGGTCCTGACTTATGAACCAAACCCTTACCGCGTTACACTACCTGACCCTGGGTCCTGACTTATGAACCAAACCCTAACCGCGTTACACTACCTGACCCTGGGTCCTGACTTATGAACCAAACCCTAACCGCGTTACACTACCTGACCCTTGGTGTGCCAGGGTTAAAATGGAAGACAACCTTTTTGTCCTGTTTTCAATTTTGAACGCTCTCCACTAAAACTGCTGTAGTTATTCAGTCCTATTGCATCCTGATGGTTCTACTTTGGATAAAATGATTAAATTGGCAAAGGTGCAGAGAATATCATAGTTTACGTGTTGCTTGTGCTGTAGTTGAGAAATATGTAAGCTAATTTAGCCTATGGCATGATTTCCTACCAGTCTCTGAAGTTTGTAAGTATTTCTTCATTTGAAAAAAATTTGTATATGTGCTGAGCACAAGGGGTTCTCTCTGGTTGGATCGAACTCTTTTTGTTAGATGCAAATAGTTCAAAGATGAGAGGAAGTTTAGTTTTCCTGTGCAGTGATTGGCTTGTATGGTAATGGTCCTGTGTGGCAATGGTAATCTCAGATTTTGTAATGCACTTTGAGGGCCTGAGTATCCGTATCAGAAGCTTTTGTGGTATGACTCATGCCAGTGTTCTTCCTGTCTGCCAGTAAGGCAACAAGGACATGTGTGGAGGGGGAGCATGTGCAAGTGAACCTGAATGTGCCTTGTGGAGTGTGTCAGACTGACTTGCTTTTCTTCTTTCCCTCTCTTCTCTCTCCCGCCATTGTAGTGAATGGTAGTGTCTAGAAAGGGTATGTCCCTTCAGGAGAGAGGTGCCAATGTCCAACCGGCCTAATTCCAATCCAGGGGGGTCACTGCGACGTTCACAGAGGAACACTGCTGCGGCCCAGCCACAAGATCACGCAGTCGCAGGAAGGTGAGTCTGCTGCGTCGCCCACCGGCTGTCTCGTGTGTGTGTGTGTGTGTGTGTGTGTGTGTGTGTGCGCGCGCGCGCGCGTGTGTGTGCGGACACATGTATGTGAGTGTATGGGAAGTTTGCGAGTCTCTGCTTGTTTTCTCTCAGATAATAGCTAGAAGGTGTTAACTATGGTGGTGTTAAAAATTTGCATCAAGTACTTACTTGATTTATTTATTAACAATACCATTTGAAATGTCTAGGAATTACCTTTTTTGTGTAAGGTTACAAATTCTGTGCCCAACCTATCATGTAGTTCATGATATTTTAGCTGGGATTTGAATGAGTGTTAGCTTGTCAGCCAGCTTGCACTCCCTGTTTTACCTTTCTATAGCTAGCTGTGTTAATTTAACATATGCTGAGTGTAACAATGCCCTTCTATACAACAGTCATTGATATTTCAGTACCAGCAGCTAGTGTTGCTATGTGCTACAATATGCAAGTGCATTAGTGTGTTTCTGTGTATTGACCATGCTGGTTCTCTGAATGGATATTATGTACTATAAAACATGCAGTTAGCATGCTGTCATGCTATTTTCCTTTAAACGTTGCTGCATGCCTAAATTTTATGGGGTTCTTTATATACTTATAGCATAGCTTGGTAAGCGTATGCACCAATGCTTAGTAGCTAACACATTTTCTGCCATTTCAAATAGGCTATAACTAAGTACAAAATACTATATCCATGGAATAATACAGTAGTCAGTTTCTACCTTGTGGTGTGTTTCTTGCTGATGAATGGTTGAGTGTTGATTAGAAACTTTGCATGAGAATATTGAGTCAATTGCAATGCAATAAACTAGACTTCACGTACTGTTATGATCAGCATGCATCAGCTTTTTATTTTTTTTAAGTATAATTTTTCATATGAATGCTGAATGTACTAGCCTACTTATGATTTTAAACTGAATTTTACACTGACTTTTTACAGGAATGGTCTTTCAATATCATAATTTAAAAAGTACGACAATTCCTTTCATATTGTAAGAGAAAATTGATTGTATCGTATGGTGGTGGTGGTGCTAGTTGTCTTGTGGGGGGAGTATTTTGTACTCCATTTTGATTATGAAATGAATTACTACCGCCCCCACTGTCACTTGCTCTTAAATTTTCAACCTTACTTACAGGTTGCAGTCAGAGCAGGTTAAACAAAAAGCAAATTCCATTCCTGAAAGTAGAAGACCTATATCTAAGGCTTCAAAAGCCCAACCCAGCTCAGCCCCTGGGCAGTCCAGAGGGCACAGCTCAAAAAGGTACCACTCCACTATCCTCAACCATGTGTGTAATGTGGTCTCCTGTTCGTCACAGTAACTGCGTGTGCTGTCGTTGAGTTGATCCTTTTACATGTAGCGCTAGATGACTCCGTACCTTGGCAAGTTGTGCTTTTGAAGGCGGTGCCTGTTGGCGCGGCGGCGGGAGCCTGTTGTAATCGTGGCGTTGCGTCTGCTTGCAGAAGCGGCCTTTCGCTGTCGGTGGCTTCATTCGTGCTGCGAGACGACCCAGACGCCGCGGGGACATCCGAGCAAGACAGGCCAGGCCCCGCGTCCAAGAGGGAGGGAGTCCGCGGATTCAAGCGCTCCTCCGCTCCGGACCACAACAGCTCCTACTCGCCCAGCCCCGCCAAAAAGCCCAAAGCCCCCCAGCCCCCGCAGAGCTCGCCCGAGCCCCGGAGGGCGGCGGCCAAGCCCAAGAAGAGACGGCTGGCGCCGGAGCAGCCGGCCTCCAGCAGCCGAGCGCAGGGCAGGAAGAGTGGAGCGGCCGGGGGCTCCCCGCCCCAGAAAGGGAGGAAGACTGACCCGGCCTCCAGCGCCAGCGGCACAGCAGGGTCCGAGGGCAGGTCCGCCAAACCCTCCAAGCTGGCTTCTAAATCGGCCGCCTCAGCCAAAGCTGGGTGCAGCACCGTGACGGACACCTCCTCTTCCGCCTCCACCTCGTCCTCGTCCTCGTCGTCGGCCGCGGCCCCGCCGGGCGCACGCCTCAAGCAGGGCAAGGACCAGAGCAAGGCGCGGCGCTCCCGCTCCGCCTCCAGCCCCAGCCCGCGCCGCAGCGGCCGCGACAAGGAGCCCGCCAAGGTCGCCGGCTCGTCCAAGTTCGAGTGGCCCGCCCGCTTCAGCCCCAAAGTCAACCTGCCAAAGCCAAAACTCTCCCTGCCTGGGTCCTCCAAGGCCGACAGCTCCAAACCAGGCCCTTCAGGACTGCAGGCCAAACTAGCAAGTGAGTCCCCTCCCCCCCCCCCCCCGTCAGCTTGTTTCCCATGAACGTGTGGGACTGGAAGAGCTAAGAGCTGTTTGTCCTTCCCTGTCTATTGATTGGCTGGGCTGATGAAGAGATTCGGGTGAATGTTAAACATTTTGGGGATTTTAAAAGCTACTTGACTTTATGCTTAACATTGATGTTCTGTACCTTTGCTGTAGTAGGTGCTTGTGTTCAGAACCACTTAAATGATATGGTCAGTGCTCTTCAGTTGTAGAATGCTTTTAAAAATGTCAGTTGCAGAATTATACAGCTGACACTGAAAAAGAATGGTCATCTAAATGTGTGGCCGTTTCAAGACCCTTCACAACACTGCTATTACTTTTTTCCGTGTAAACACACATTCAAAAATTTGCTTAACATTTATTTACCAAATGACTGATGGTACTCTGGTGAAAAGCAGTGGTTAGAGATTGCTACCTCTTAAAGGGATATTTCTCTTTGGTATGACATAGGTAGTTTTGTGGAGCCTACCCCATTGTATTTAGATAGCGTGAGTACTAGCCACCTCAGTTCTTCCTGCTGACCGTTTATGGTGTCACCGTTCCTCCTGGTTGTTCGCCTCCCCATTCACTCACGTTTCTTTTGGGACCTCACCAAAATTATTAGTTTTAAAGTACAAACTGACTACAAAAGATAATAGATTGATGAAAAAGAGTGCTAATGTCAAACAGTCTCTGTTTTTTGAGCTGATAAGCTGTTTTCAGGTTTAGTTAAGCTATAAATATAGGAACTTGTCACACACCAGTATGACACCCCTGGGAGGGAGATGCAGCAGTTTAGGAAGTCGACCGTTGTTTGCCGTATGGAGAGAGAGGGAGAGCGCACCCACACAAACTCAAATAAACAGACACTTTCACCCTTCCCCTTCACAGGTTCTGGGGCAAAAGCAATAAACTAAAACAACAAACTAAAATAACAAAGACAATTGAAAGAAAAACTGAGCGAAAGCTTTTCAGCTCAGCGCTTGTTGCTGGCCAACTTTTCAGTTTCCGGCTGCAATGTTTTTTCGTTTTTGTGTGCGGACAAAAACAAAATGCTCTCTCTCTCTCTGTGCTCCTGGTCTTGGCCCTGAACCATGGAGAGGAACACAACTTTAAGCACCTCGAAATGCGCTACAGCCTAGAGAGTGTTCTTGATCTGATCGAGAGTTGAAAGGTTTTTTGCAGTAAAAAGTATTCTTTGGTCATCCACAACAGTGGTTTTCGGTAGTCAGCCAAGTTGTTTGCTATTTCTGAGCTCACCAGTGCATTGTTGCCTGTTTGCCTCTTAATAATGTACCAAGCAGGTGATTTTGACACACCCGATAACTGGCCAAGAAAGAGCTGAGCAGTCAATTTTCCTATTACATTTGGGCCCCTACAATAAAGGAACTATGTTAAAAAAAAAAAAAGAAAAGGGTTTGACATTCCCACCTGGTTCACCCGGTATGCATGTAAATACCCTCAAATCAAATTAAAGCTAACAGTCTGCACTTTAACCTCATATTCATTGTTTCCTTTCAAGTCCAATGTGGTGGAGTACAGAGCCAGAACTACAGAAATTGTCGGTGTCCAAATACTTATGGACTGCACAGTAAATGGCAACAGGCAGCACTGCAACGTGCACAGCTGCTGTACTGTAGGCAGCTCAACATTGTTCAGGTTTGTAAAAGATGTAATGGTGCTCGAGCTGTGCTAATGGTGAATACTGTTGACAGCAATATTATCTCCTGGAAATGTAAGCTGGTCCAAGTAACCGGCCTAGTACAGGGAAACGGGTCTGAATTGAATTACATGCCCTGGAGCTGTATTTCATGAGCACAACTAGTACAGCTTACAAGGCCAACACTTCTAGTCACAGCAGAAACTTAAACCTTGTGTGTTTGGTGCACTTTATATTGGAACATTGCCCTGGCTTGGTGAAAAACATTTTAGTTAGGAAAAGCGTACATTTTTCACTAAATGGGAACTTGATTCAGAAGTAGGTGATTTATTTTTGTGTGTTGTGTTTTTTGCTGTTCACTTGGGTTATGCGTAGCTTACGTGTAAAGTTCACTCCGTGAGCCTGTCAGAGCAGCTCAGCGCCAAAGTAGCAGTCGATCTAACCTGGAAATGTCAAACAGCTTCTGTGCTTCCCTGGAGCTGCTCAAGAATGTATTCCCATCTACTAAGGATCCTTCTGTCGACCATCCGTAATATTCTAGTCTACTCTTTTAATAGAATATTCTGTATTTCTGATTGATTTTTGCCATAGCAGTCAATGCATTTATATTGCCACCAGTAGCCCTTAGCCGACTGTAAACAAAGGGATCTCGATAGAGGTCTGAGCTCGAGAACATTACATCTAGACATTTTTACTTTAAAAAATAAATTAGCATGCTCTGATTATTGGCGTTACTGTTGCAAAGTGTGACTGAGAGGCCTGCAATTCCTATACACATTAGGAGGTCATTATTCAGTTTAAAATGTTTCTAGTGTTACGATTACACGGATCCTGAAATGTGAAATGTTATTGAAAATGAACTGTCAGGCCCTTGAAAGTGATGTCAGGAGCAGTGTAAGAGAGGGGCGGAAGTGAATTTCATTCATGGAAAGCGCCTGACTGCGTGATGGCCGCTCTGAAAAATGCACTGCATCTGAAGCGTGAAGAAAAATCATAATTGCAAATGGCTTTCCTTAGGATCACTGCAGTGTCTCTCTCCCGGATTGAGTGGCGTAGGTTTAGTTTGAACATTGGGTGGGGGGGAAATTGAGCGGGGGTGTGGGGGTCCTCCCCCAGGAAATTTTTGAGCGCCAAACACTTCATTTCCTGCATTCTGATGATTTTTTATGCACCAGTTTGTGCCTTTTCTTCATCAATTTAAAAGTCCTCTGCTTCTTTCATGTTTTTATTGGGGGGGACAAATGCACCTGTTCTAAATATTGAGGGGAACGTAACATTTTCCTCTTTGTGGCATGCTCGTTCAGAATAAGCATTTTGCTTTTAACTATGAGGTATAATGGCGGTAACAAGAGCAGTCGCAAACAGTCCCTATTTGACAGCAAGAAGGAGGATTTGCTCATAAATCAGTCTGCTTATGGACCAAGTTAGCAATATGTCCAGAAGTGCTTACATCTTCACCTTAGATAAGGCGAGGTAGTTCATTGCTGTGAACGGCAGTTAATTCATGGAAATTGTTGAGAAAATATATATTCAGAAATGAGTGTAAACAAACGACTGGTTTATAAATATGTCCATGGTTCTGTTTCCACCCATTTGTATGATACACGTGGTGAGAAGTGGTGTCAGGAAATTGAGTTATTCCCAGAGTCAAACTAGTTCTTTTTAAATTTGAATAGGTACTGAGTTTCCAAACGAGGAACTGCAAGCTCACGTTTTTCTGAAGTTGCCGTTAAGAGGGGCAGCCCTGCTGAGGTTAGGCATGGCCTGGATGCAGGGGGCGGTGACTCATGGCCATTAAATGTCACTGGATGGATCTCTCGGGCCTTCGAGTGGGTTTCAGTTACAGCAGCTCAGCTTGCGCAGGCCTACCGCTGCCGGGGTGACTGCAGCTCGCACACACACACGCTCTCACACACTCACACAGGTGCAAATATATGCTAATGCCGTAGAGACATGCGCACACGCAGATACAGCACACACAGACACACTCGTGTGTCCGCAGGAACACAGTACAGTGCACAGACAGGTATGACAGGAGCCCAAGTGCCTGTTGGTGGCGTGTGCTTGTGGCCCTCTGAAAGCTGTGCTCAGCTGGCCGGGCATGGAGGGGGGCTGTGGGCTCTGGTCAGACCCAGGCTGCTGGCTCATGTTTCAGCCCCCCCCCCCCCCCCAGGCTGTTTTCAGCCCTTATGCTGGAGCTGGTGCTAAAAATACACCGCTGGTGGCCAGTGTGAGGCGGCGTGCGGACATGGTGCGCTAGCACACGGCGGGTTAGGGTGGGCCACGCTGCACCCTGAGCCCCGGCTGTAAGTGAGCTCTCTTCCCGGCGCTGGGGAACTGGACAGGGGAGTGGGGGGGGTAATCTGGGCCAGGGCAGAGGCTAGCAGGCCTCTCCTACTGCAGCGCAGTGTAGAACCAGAGGGGCGAGCGGTTCCTCCGGCGACCGACCCGGTCAGGTCAGATCAGCGAGAGAGGAGCGGACCATCCCGCCCCACGGAGCCCAGGGGCGGCGCGGCGGCGCGGCGGCGCGGTGTCCTCCATGGCGTCACCAGGATCCTCTGGACCGGGTGCTGGAACTCCGGAGACGCGGTCGGGGGGAGGGGGAGGGGGTGGGGCGGGGAAGATGGCATTTGCGGACTGAACGGGTGCACGGAGGGTTTCGGGGGCTCTAAAATAGGGCGGCAGCATTGCTGTAACATTGCTGGCGAGACGCGGAGCGGCGGGGCGGATGGCGGGCGTGCCTGAGACGGGGGGGCGCTAGCGCTGATCTGAGAGGCTGCTGCGTGGCGCGGTGCAGCCGCTGGGTTTAAAGGGCATCATGCTGATGGGATGTGCTGTGGGGGAGAGTCACCAGCAGTCACAGCCTGTTCCATCTGAGTATTTACTGCACGTGCTCAGTTGTTTTTAGTTCTCCTCATGTTTAGAGTGTGTGAAGGGTGTTGGTTTACCAGTCCTCTGATTATCAGTGTGCTCCAGTCCTGGTTCTTGGGAAAATGGCAGTGAAATGACTTTTTTTAGGGCTTTCGTTTTACTGTGTTCTTTTAAATGTCCTCTCTGTAGCCTTGGTATTGAATTTTTGATTGTTGAAATTTCTGTTTGTATGTCTTGGGGAATGTTTCAGACCTATGTACCCCTGTGGTATGGTGTGTGTTAGTGTGTTTCAGGCAGGTCTGTGTACCTGTGGTATGGTGTGTGTATGGAGTGTGTTTCAGGCCTACAGTATGTGTACCCAGGGTTTCCCCCAGAAAAGTTGTTAGGCCCGGTGGAAAGTATCTTTTGACGGGGGCTGGCGGCCCGGCGCGACAGACTGATGGCAGCATTAAGCTAGGGTCCTATAGTTTCTGTGATAATAGAATCACGGATGGAATCGTGGAATTTCGAATTTAAAAAAGCTCTAACACAGATTCCGTAGGGCCCTACATTAAGTCAATGCTAAAAGCGGACTGGAGATTTGAAAATATGACTACGTAATGTGAATGTTGTTATAAATAAGTCATTTATTCAACACACATTTGAAAAAAACAACTATTTACAGCATAGCAGACTCCTACAAAGAATCTGATAATGTACAGTCTTGGAATGCTGTGTTTTCAACAACAAAATAAATAAAATTAAATAAATAATAAATATATAAAGTTTTTGCATTCTACAAAAAATTTGTCCTGATTGGCTACTGAATCTTGCAACAAGCCTTGGAATGCTGGGCACATTTAAACATTTAAAAAACTGTCTAAGTTTTTTTGGCTTTTACCTTTCCTCCTTGACATTATCCCTAAATGTCACAAAGGAAGTATCTGGGTTACTGACTGTTTGGCTAACTAGCTAAGTTAGCGAAATGACCACGTTGTCATAAAATTTTTCCCAACCGTGAAAACTGCCCGACTTGTTTACATTTTGGACAGATGTGGCTCCTGAGTAAATCTATTGTTTCCATCGCAACACTTTCAACACAAGCAATAGCCTATCGAAAAAATCCAGAAATTTCTTCTTACCCTGAACGGACCTGCAAAGCTCATCAGGGGTGAAAAAGGTGACAAAGATGTGAGCCCCCTAGGGAGGTCAGGGGTCATGCTCCCCCGGGAAGAAATTTTTTTAGAAATATCAGCTTTAAAATGTGGATTTACAGTAGATTTTAGCATGAGGATATAGGGAAAAACTCACCCTAGAATGAATGTAATCTTACTGCTAATGTCCTCCTTACATTACAAAAGTAATGTAAGGGGGACATCAGTTCAGGGCACTTAAAAAAAAATAAAATAAAAATAAATAAATAAAATAAAAAGTCAAGACAGTGCAGAGCCGGGTCCAAAATTGTATTAAAATGCATTGCATCCACTATACAATAAAGTTGATCAAACAAAACAAAAACACAATATGCACAACAACTGACAAATCAAATGGAAAACAGCTTATGTTATATTTTAGTAGAGCGAGAGAGAAAGAGAGAATTTTTATAGTGGCAATATGGTGTGGCAAGGTTTGTTCTATTACACACATTATATAACTGACTAGTACTGTTAGTTTAACTTAAGGCACAGCGGTGGCTGCTGAGCTGAAAATCGAGTGTGAGTGTGTTTCAGGCCTATGTGTGCCTGTGGTATGAGTGTGTTTCAGGCCTGTGTGCCTGTGGTATGAGTGTGTTTCAGGCCTACACTATGTGTACCTGTGGTATGAGTGTGTTTCAGGCCTACACTATGTGTACCTGTGGTATGAGTGTGTTTCAGGCCTACACTATGTGTACCTGTGGTATGAGTGTGTTTCAGGCCTACACTATGTGTACCTGTGGTATGAGTGTGTTTCAGGCCTGTGTGCCTGTGGTATGAGTGTGTTTCAGGCCTACACTATGTGTACCTGTGGTATGAGTGTGTTTCAGGCCTACACTATGTGTACCTGTGGTATGAGTGTGTTTCAGGCCTACACTATGTGTACCTGTGGTATGAGTGTGTTTCAGGCCTACACTATGTGTACCTGTGGTATGAGTGTGTTTCAGGCCTACACTATGTGTGCCTGTGGTATGAGTGTGTTTCAGGCCTACACTATGTGTACCTGTGGTATGAGTGTGTTTCAGGCCTACACTATGTGTGCCTGTGGTATGAGTGTGTTTCAGGCCTACACTATGTGTACCTGTGGTATGAGTGTGTTTCAGGCCTACACTATGTGTACCTGTGGTATGAGTGTGTTTCAGGCCTACACTATGTGTACCTGTGGTATGAGTGTGTTTCAGGCCTACACTATGTGTGCCTGTGGTATGAGTGTGTTTCAGGCCTACACTATGTGTACCTGTGGTATGAGTGTGTTTCAGGCCTACACTATGTGTACCTGTGGTATGAGTGTGTTTCAGGCCTACACTATGTGTGCCTGTGGTATGAGTGTGTTTCAGGCCTACACTATGTGTGCCTGTGGTATGAGTGTGTTTCAGGCCTACACTATGTGTACCTGTGGTATGAGTGTGTTTCAGGCCTACACTATGTGTGCCTGTGGTATGAGTGTGTTTCAGGCCTACACTATGTGTACCTGTGGTATGAGTGTGTTTCAGGCCTACACTATGTGTACCTGTGGTATGAGTGTGTTTCAGGCCTACACTATGTGTACCTGTGGTATGAGTGTGTTTCAGGCCTACACTATGTGTACCTGTGGTATGAGTGTGTTTCAGGCCTACACTATGTGTGCCTGTGGTATGAGTGTGTTTCAGGCCTACACTATGTGTACCTGTGGTATGAGTGTGTTTCAGGCCTACACTATGTGTGCCTGTGGTATAAGTGTGTTTCAGGCCTGTGTACCCCTGTGTTATGGTGTGTATAAGTGTGCGCATGGTGTATCTGACCCCGGTTCCTCGGCTCTCCCCTCCTCAGGTTTGAGGAAGTCCACTAAGAAGCGCAGCGAGTCCCCTCCGGCAGAGCTCCCCAGCTTTCGGCGGAGCACACGGCAGAAGACCACGGGCTCGTGTGCTAGTACCAGGTGAGTCACGTCCTCTCCCGCCCAGACTCTCCCCGTGGCTCATAGACTGTCTGTGTCTGGGCTTGTATGGCTGTGTGAAAGTACTGCGTCCGTTCGTCTGTTCAAGCGCTCTTTTGGTGCCACCTCACGCCGGCTTGCGTAACCGCACGGGTTTGGCCGTGTGCAGGGGTTTGGCCGTGTGCACGGGTGTTTGCGTGAGAACGCGAGCTCACGCCGTTTCTCTTCTTTTTCAGTCGGCGAGGCTCTGGCCTGGGCAAGCGCGGGGCAGCCGACACTCGCCGCCAGGAGAAAATGGCCGACTCGGACAACAACCAGGACGGAGCAAACTCCTCCACCGCACGCACCGACGAGGCGCCTCAGGGAGCGTCAGGTACGAGCGCGGCGAGCTTCCGGTCGCTAATCGGCACGCGCCGGGATGGCTAGCCGCACAACACATTTTACCAGCCGGTCAGAACGAAACTGTGTAATCTGCAGGCATGAGTTTGACTGTAGTCCCAGCTCGTCTGCTTTGCTGATTTTACAGCACTGAACGTTCTTGTTGAACTTTTAATGCGCTGGCATTTTCCTGCCAGTAAGCTCCATGGCTGCAGACGGTGGTGATGATGACACAGGCCTCTGCTTTCTCTCCTCTCCAGCCTCTAGCTCTGTGGCCGGAGCGGTGGGGATGACCACGTCTGGGGAGAGCGAATCGGATGACTCAGAAATGGGCAGACTGCAAGGTACGTTACTGTAACTGTCCAGAACAGCTGAA
This sequence comes from Anguilla anguilla, assembly GCF_013347855.1. Lineage (NCBI taxonomy): Eukaryota > Metazoa > Chordata > Actinopteri > Anguilliformes > Anguillidae > Anguilla > Anguilla anguilla. The sequence goes on along the minus strand of NC_049212.1, from coordinate 17,103,744 downwards.
TCAACTCCTGCTCCAGTGGGTTTTATTACTGTGAAGATGACGCTGTTGACGTGTTTTGCAAAGCTCCTGACCTACGTCGTGTACATGAGCGTCTGCAAATTTGTGTGTAATATGCAATTGGTGCTGTGTTTGAAGCGCTTCCAAGTACTTCAGTTTATCAGTTTTAAAATGTAGCCAATTTTCCGCAGAGCTCCTGCTGGCTAATTGCTTGCCAGGGTATAAAATGACTGCATATTTGCTCAATAGTATTAAAATTTATTTGTGCAAATTGGCTCTTTTCAGTTTTTGTGAGTTTGTTCCTGTTGACCCTGCATGTGTATGTTCCATAGCTCTTCTGGAGGCCAGGGGCCTCCCCCCTCACCTCTTCGGGCCCCTGGGGCCCCGCATGTCGCAGCTGTTCCACAGGACGATAGGGAGCGGTGCCAGTGAGTACCGTTCGTCCGGGCTGAATGTCTGTGCCCGTTCCGGCACGTCTGTCTGTGGCTCCGTTTCAGTCGGACCGGCGTTACACCTCCCTCTGTAGCAAACTGTTCACACGATGTGGCTTCACACACCTGCAAACACCTGTAAACACCCCCCATGATTTGGAGCAGGCTCTGTGGGCCTGTAGTGGTGCGGTGGAGTGACGCATCTTTTCTCTCCGTCTCTTACCACCGTCTTTGCCCCTCAGGCTCCAAGGCTCAGCAGCTCCTGCAGGGTCTCCAGGCAACGGGGGACGAGTCCCAGCAGCTCCAGGCCGCCATCGAGATGTGCCAGCTGCTGGTGATGGGCAACGAGGAGACGCTCGGCGGGTTCCCGGTCAAGAGCGTGGTGCCCGCTCTGGTGAGCCCTCGCCCAGCGCCAGCTCTGTATTTCACTGAGCGTGTCCCCGCCGCCACCGGCTGGTTAACCGTGCCTCCTCTCCTTTAACAGATCACCCTGCTGCAGATGGAGCACAACTTCGACATCGTAAGTGCCAGACCTCCCTGTGCCTGTGACTCTGCGGTAGTGAAGCGTAATGCGTCAGTGTGACTGAGCGTCTGCTTCCCCTCCCAGATGAACCACGCGTCGCGCGCTCTCACCTACATGATGGAGGCGCTGCCGCGCTCCTCCGCCGTCGTCGTGGACGCCATTCCTGTCTTCCTGGAAAAGGTGGGTCCCCCGCCTGGCCCGCCCGTGCGCTGAGCCTTAGGCCTGCTTTGAGCTGGCCGCCGGTAGGAAGCGACCCCGCGGTTTACCTTGCCTCCTGTTGAAAGACGGTGTTCAATGACGGCTTTTGTTGGAATTGAAATGCTACGCCGCTGTAAGAGATGCAGCTGCCTGACAGTGACTTTTCAAGGGACGTGTGGGCCATCATGATCCCTCGTGCAGCTAAAACAATCTCAAGTAAACAGAAGCTGCAGTTACTCTAATTGCAACGCTGAACACGCCAGGTGGTGTTGGGCTAAATGGAACGATGCCAAGCAGCAAGGTCAGTTGGCAGAAAGAGAAACGCAGCTGCACATCCAGGGCCTGTGCGGTAAAAATGTTATCACTTGTGTAAATTGTGATAACCACAGCATTTGAATTAAAATCAGTTCCAACTGTGTGTGTTTACTTAAATCCATTTCTTTGCTTAAATAAATAATAAAAAGAGTGAAATTGTTAGTGTAAGTTTTAGTATTGTGTGTATTTATTAACAAGTTATTTTTAAAATAAGCAGTATTAATGTAGTTTAAATTATAGTGCACGTTTATCTTGTTTTGCCTGAAGGTATAGCAGTTGACATGCTACCAGAAGCTAAGGCTGTGCGCCGTCTGTTTCTGTGTGTGTTTCTCTGTGTCTTGTGTCCTTCTGTCTGTCTGTGTGTGTCTGTGTCTCTGTGTCCTTGTCTGCTCGGTGCTGTGTTCCCACTGATGACTGACTTTATTCCTGTCACAGCTTCAGGTGATCCAGTTCATTGACGTGGCGGAGCAAGCACTCACTGCCCTGGAGATGTTGTCACGACGACACAGCAAAGCCATCCTGCAGGCGGTAAGTGAGAATTCCCGGCCGTGACTCAGCGCTCCAGCACTTTCCTGGCTTCCTCGGAGCGCTGCGGGCGTCGGTCCGGCGGCGCTGTCCGGCCTCACCGTATTCCGCCACGCTCGAGACGCGCGGGGCGTTTTAATAAAACCCCCGCTGATGAGTTTGGCTCCTCTCTGTCCTGCAGGGCGGGTTGGCCGACTGCCTGCTGTACCTGGAGTTCTTCAGCATCAACGCCCAGCGCAATGCCCTTGCCATCGCCGCCAACTGCTGCCAGAGCATCACGCCCGACGAGTTCCACTTCGTCTCCGACTCACTGCCCCTGCTGACGCAGAGACTCACCCACCAGGTACCGGCCAGAGACCAGCGCTCCCTGGCCTGGGCGTGTTCACGCGTACATACATTACACAGAGTCCTCCACAGGGATGCACACTCACACACACACACACACACACTCACACACGCGTACATACACATTACACAGAGTCCTCCACAGGGATGCACACACACACACACGTACATACACATTACGCAGAGTCCTCCACAGGGATGCACACACACACACACACACACATTACACAGAGTCCTCCACAGGGATGCACACTCACACACACACGTACATACACATTACACAGAGTCCTCCACAGGGATGCACACTCACACACACACACACGCGTACACACACATTACACAGAGTCCTCCACAGGGATACACACTCACACACACACGTACATACACATTACACAGAGTCCTCCACAGGGATGCACACTCACACACACACGTACATACACATTACACAGAGTCCTCCACAGGGATGCACACTCACACACACACACACACACACTCACACACGCGTACATACACATTACACAGAGTCCTCCACAGGGATACACACTCACACACACACGTACATACACATTACACAGAGTCCTCCACAGGGATGCACACTCACACACACGTACACACACATTACACAGAGTCCTCCACAGGGATGCACACTCACACACACACGTACATACACATTACACAGAGTCCTCCACAGGGATGCACACTCACACACACACGTACATACACATTACGCAGAGTCCTCCACAGGGATGCACCCTCACACACGCGTACATACACATTACGCAGAGTCCTCCACAGGGATGCACACACACACACACACACACACACACACACACACACACACACACATTACACAGAGTCCTCCACAGGGATGCACACACACACACACACACACACACGCGTACATACACATTACACAGAGTCCTCCACAGGGATGCACACACACACACGCGTACATACACATTACACAGAGTCCTCCACAGGGATGCACACTCACACACACGTACACACACATTACACAGAGTCCTCCACAGGGATGCACACACACACACACACACTCACACACGCGTACATACACATTACACAGAGTCCTCCACAGGGATGCACACACACACACGCGTACATACACATTACACCGAGTCCTCCACAGGGATGCACACACACACACACACACACACACACGCGTACATACACATTACACAGAGTCCTCCACAGGGATTCACACACACACACACACACACACACACACACACGCGTACATACACATTACACAGAGTCCTCCACAGGGATGCACACACACACACATACATACACATTACACAGAGTCCTCCACAGGGATGCACCCCCACTTACATCTACACACAGACAAATGGGTTAAGAGGATGAAAAATGAAGCGTGGTGAATGATATTGAGTCATGGTGGTTTCATGTCTATTTTTGTTCCGTGTCTGTTTCCAGGACAAGAAGTCTGTTGAAAGCACCTGCCTGTGTTTCGCCAGGCTCGTAGACAATTTCCAGCACGAGGAGGTGAGTGCGTCTCCTGCTCTGTTTTTTCTGTGCTCTGTGGCGCGAAAGTGCACCTCCCCTCTGACCTCTCCCCCCACCTGCCCCTACCCACAGAACCTGCTGCAGCAGGTGGCGTCCCGGGACCTGCTCACCAACATCCAGCAGCTGCTGGTGGTGACCCCGCCCGTGCTGAGCTCCGGAATGTTCATCATGGTGGTGCGCATGCTGTCGCTCATGTGCTCCAACTGCCCCTGTCTGGCTGTGCAGCTGATGAAGCAGAGTGAGTGCCCGCCCCACCCTGCCCTGCCCCACCCCACCTCCCACGGTTGAACCCCCTTGTGACATCACAATGGAAGTTTGTTATTAACCCTTTGAAGATTAGGTTTTTGGAATGTTTTTAAAAAATAAGTCTGTTCTAGTACGTTGCTTACAATTACCAGTAGTGATTGTTACATCAGCATTAGAATGTTCTGTTAGCAACATTCTAATGATATATTTGTGATCTTACGCCTTAAAAGGGTTAATGATGCCACTGTCAGGAGATGGTGAACCCATTACCTGACCAGGTCTTGAGCGTCTTCAGTTTAAGTGCACACACACACACACTCACACACACACACACAGACTGCCTCTTGACGGTGTGTTTGTTCCCAGATATCGCGGAGACTCTGCGTTTCCTCCTGTGCGGAGCGTCGAGCGGTAGCTGCCAGGAGCAGATCGACCTGGTCCCCAGGAGCCCCCAGGAGCTCTATGAGCTGACCTCGCTGATCTGGTGAGCCCCCGAGCCCGCGTCCTGCTTCCCGCTACACGCGCCTCGCGTTTGCACACGGCCCCGCCCTGCGGCCTGGTCCCCGGCACGCCCCGCTGACCCTGTGCTCCGCCCCGCAGCGAGCTCATGCCCTGCCTGCCCAGAGAGGGCATCTTCGCGGTGGACGCCATGCTGAAGAAGGGCAGCGCCCAGACCAGCGAGGGGGCTATATGGCAGTGGAGGGACGACCGCGGCCTGTGGCACCCTTACAACCGCATCGACAGCCGCATCATCGAGGTACCCGTCTCCTTAGGGCCGCCGCCGCCAGACACTGAGTACTGGAGGCTTGCAGGCTGCCATGTTTGATTATCCCAGGTGACTGCAAGCCTTGGTCCTGATGTATCTCAGACTGTGGCTGCGTTTCCCAGCATGCTTTGGGAGTGAGTTTGTGACAGATGTGTACGCTCGCAGACGGCGCACCAGAACGGGGAGGACGAGATCAGCCTGTCCACGCTGGGCCGCGTCTACACCATCGACTTCAACTCTATGCAGCAGATCAACGAGGACACGGGAACCGCCCGGGGAATCCAGCGCAAGCCAAACCCCATGGCCAATCCCAACTCCGGTGCGTAACATGTGACCGCCAGGGAGCATGCTCACAAGTTGGATGGGTTTAGTCTCACTTCCTGTAGGACAGGGCTGCCCAATCCTGTACCTGGAGATCTGCCATCCTTTAGGTTTTCACTCCAGCTCAAACAAAGCACGCCCCATTCCACAGGTAGAGATCTAGTTGAGCATCCTAATTAGTAGAATCAGGTGTGCCTGATTAGGGTTGTTATGGAAACCTACAGGGCAGTGACCTTACTGTAGGACCTTACAAGTGTAACAGTCTGCCGTGCCTGGAATTGGACATGTTCTGGCCCCTGAGTCTTATGAGGTCACGTTTACATAGATTGGCTGTGGTGCCCTGTGCCCACGGCTGCCCTGGGGCTGCCAGGCTAACGCGCTGCTTTGTTGGGCTGCTCTCGGGCGCAGGCGGGCACGCGGAGGTGAAGCGGGAGGACGCGCGGGCGCAGCTGATGAAGGAGGACCCGGAGCTGGCGCGGTGCTTCATTAAGACGCTGTTCGGGGTCCTGTACGAGGTGTACAGCTCCTCCGCCGGCCCCGCCGTCAGACACAAGTGCCTTAGAGCCATCCTGAGGATCATCTACTTCGCCGACGCAGAGCTGCTGAAGGACGTGCTCAAGAACCACGCCGTGTCCAGGTGAGCGGCCAGACGCCTCGGACGCACGGAACACGACCGGGTGCCCGGCCCCGTCGGGCGCGGTCCAGTGTTCGGCTGTACACCTCGGCTAGACCCTGGTGTTCAGCGGGTAGATAGGCTGCTGAATAGCGTTTAGGAGCATGCTGTAGGATGAAGGCGGGAGGCTGTCAGGTTTCGAGTCCCCTCCCTCTGACCCGACTGCTGTGCGCTAAAGAACACTGCAACTTAGAGGGGATGCGTTCTGCCTCCTGTTTTTATCTGACACTTCTGTTCAACAAAGGCATTCTTGCGGTTACTCCATCTTCCCAAAAAGTGTCTGCTCCAGCTATGCATTAGTGTGATTGTCAGCAGTTCTGATTGTGTGAAGATGTGGACACTGCTAATGTGTGTGTGTGTGTGTGTTTTCCAGTCATATCGCCTCCATGCTGTCCAGTCAGGACCTGAGGATCGTGGTCGGGGCTCTGCAGATGGCTGAGATCCTGATGCAGAAGCTGTCGGATGTTTTCAGCGTCTATTTCCGGCGAGAAGGTAACACCTTGGAGATCTTGATCAGATCCACAAAAATTTATCCTGAGGCAGTGACAAACTGAGATTGTCTTTGAGCACTCAAATTTTAAGACAAAGTGCAATCCATGTGAATGTTAATTTGTTTATTTCATTTTTTATGTTTTACATTTTGACATTTAGCAAATGACCTTGTGCAGAGCAGCTTGCACTGACTACATTGTTGCATGTCAGCTTCAAAGAAAACAATAGCGATGTCACTAATGGGAATCAGACAAGCCATCCATTATGCTACTCTGACAAGCTAACCATTATGCTACACTGTTATCCGAAATATATACAACGATACAGTTATTACGTCACTGCAACTTTTTGATTGGGCTCTTGTACATTAGTGTGATAGAAGGTCTTTATGGCAAAGTCCTGGACGACAAAGAAGAATAACCAGTTGTACCCATTGTGGCCCCCATATTGTTGACAAACAGAACATTTACATAAACGAGCTTGATGGGAACATTGAAAGTACCTTAGTTAAATTTGCTGATGAGGCAAAACTGGGAGGTTTGGGTAATGGTTTGGAATCTACTAAAGTAATCCAAGAAGATTTAAACAGAATCCAGAACCATGGCAAATAAAATTCAATATAGCTAAATGTTCTACAAGTGGGAAATAAAACCATAGGCCAGCAGGATGCTGACATGAAGCCAAATGTACTGAGTATAAATCTAAGAAAATTGTATTATACAATACCTTTGTCAGACCACACTATTGTGTGCCATTCTGGGAACCAAGAAAGATAAAGAGGTTCTGGAAAAGGTTCAAAGAAGGGCAACTAAATTGGTTCCTGCTATGAAAGATTAATGTCATGAGGAAAGACTTAAGATGCGTAATCTCTTAACTTAGATATGGGGGCAATTTGATTGAGGCTTGTAAATTCATAAAAGGGATTAACAACATGATCTACAATAGATTCTTGACGTTGAGTTTGGTAGAACATGGGGGCATAAATGGAAATTAGCAAAAGGTAAATTCTGCTCAGACATTAGGAAGTATTTCTTCACACAGTATAGTTACTGTGTCTAATATCTTGCCAGGTCATGTAGTAGAGGCAGAAACTGAGGGTTTTTAAGACCAGGCTTGATACGGTGCTGGATACTATCTATTTTGTTGGTAAACTAAACACTAGGTTCCTGTTAGTGGTAGGAAAATGGTGAGCACTGTTGGGCTGAATCGCCTGTTCTCGTCGTTTTAATTAACGTTACGTTAAACCATTTGGACTCTCCAATGCAGCTGCCTATTTTATCTTATGAAATTATTTCCAGATGCTATAAGAAAATAACTTCTGTTTTAATGTAGCTTTGATCTTGGTAACAGGTTGGTTAGCATACTGTCCTGCTAGCTACCTGGCTACCAAGTAATATAAGCTGGCTAAATAAATGTCTTGAGTTATACTTGACTTGCAGGAGTAACTGCTGAATAGAAGTGTCTGAAACGAGCAGGCTTTAAAGAGTTTGAAGAGCGGATGTTGTGGTGTAATTTTCCCCCTTATCACTGTCTGTGGTAAAACTGATCGAAGTGATCACCTGTGGAGTTTGCTGATTGGGTATTTGACTTGTATGCCCTTTTCTGAATCTCTTATTTGGAAACACTTCTCTGTTCTGTGTTTGCCTGAGATCATTAGTTTGCAGAGCTTTTCGCCTATTTTGAAGCCTTGGTTTGATTTTGGTTTCTGGGTAAAATATTGAAGGTTTGGTTTGTATGGAAAGGCATTGCCAGTCCTGTGAGTTTCACTTCAAAACCCCTTTCTGTTGTGTACAGGTGTGATGCACCAGGTGAAGAATCTAGCAGAGTCAGAGACCTTCCTCACTAGCCCCCCAAAGGCGTGTACGAGTGGAACAGCCAGCCTGTGCACAACCACCATAAGCACGGCAACCACCACCGCGGCAACCAATGCCACGCCCGACCTGGGCTCCCCCAGCTTCCAGCACAGCATGGATGACTCGCTGGACCTGAGCCCACAGGGGTGAGAGAGCAGATCTGATGTAATGGTGTAGCTTTGCAGCCATTGGCTTTCCTGTAAACATCCAATCACAGTATTGTTCTGCCCAAGCCCCACCCCTCTACAGAAACCTATTTGCTGTATGACACAATTGACCAGATCCTCCTCCCACTAGACACCCAATCACAGCACAGAGAAGAGTTGCTGTAGAGCCCTGGGCATTGACATTGGTGTTCTGTGTTCTGTCTTTCAGGAGGTTGAGTGACGTTCTGAAAAGGAAACGGCTTCCCAAGCGAGGGCCGAGAAGGCCAAAGTACTCCCCTCCGAGGGACGATGACAAAGTTGACAATCAGGGTGCGTGTTGCAGTATTATTATTATTATTTTTAACCCTGTTTGAATTTAACTTTGAAAGTTGAGCAGGGTGAAGCTGGGACGTCTGTTAAATTTTTAAACGCATAATCGTTTTCCCGTAACCCTTTCACTCCCTCAGCCAAGAGTCCCACCACAACTCAGTCCCCGAAATCTTCCTTCCTGGCGAGTCTGAACCCCAAAACCTGGGGCAAATTGGGCGCCCAGAACACCAGCGCCAACTCTGAGCCCTCCCGCACAGCCGGGGTGAGCGGCCTGGCTCGTGCCCCGCCCAAGGACTCCGTCTCCAACAACAGGTACGGCTCAGCTGTGTGCTGAGTATTCATCACATTGTGAAGTGCTTCTCATCCCTCTTACAGCTGTACAGTGTGGGGGAGCCTCTTCTCAGCCACCTCCATTGTGTAGCACCTATCCGGGTGATGCCCAGCAGTCATGGTTCTGTTAGGAGAACGAGGGCACTTAAATGAAAATTAGCAGAAGGTAAATTCCGAACAGAAATTAGGAAGCATTTTTTCACGCAGCCACTGTGTGAAACAACCTGCCACGTCATGTAGTAGAGGCAGAAATTCTGGGGGTTTTCCAGAACAGGCTACCGTCTGGTCTGTAGGTAGTCCAAGAACTAGGTACAATTTAGATAGCAACGGCAAGCATTATTCGGCTGAATGGCCTGTTCTTGTTGTTATGTTGCACAAGAATACAACAGTTAAAACACAGGAGTTTGGGTGGATTTTAATGTAATTCTTGGTTTATTTGATTGGTTAGTCCCTCCTAATGAACAAGGCCACCACTAGAAGGCCACCCAAGAATGGACAGCATTGACACCGACAGATGAAACGTAAAACTAAATAGTTTGGAGTTTTAAAAATAAACCTTCTGAATTTTTCTTAATTTAAATTTCAAATGAATTAATGAAATGAATTGATTTCACAAAACCACTAGATTTTTCTAGTCTAACAAAATGGCTCGTTTGGAGGATTTGACCAAACATGATTTATTTACTTCCTGACGAGAGATCAGACTGTTGGCGAGACATGGGCGGAGCCTCCGTCCCTTCTGGTGTGACCATCTGTTGACGGCCGCTGCACACGAGATCAGTCTCGGAGCTCCGTTAGCTGATCTCCAGTTAGTGATGCTGTGAATAAGCGCTCCATGGCTGCGCTGGAGGAAGCTCTTCCTCCTGTCTGACTGAGCCTCTGAGACCCTGCTTCTGTTACAGAGACAAAATCAAGGCCTGGATCAAAGAGCAGGCCAGCAAGTTCGTGGAGCGCTACTTCAACTCCGAGAACGTCGACGGTAGCAACCCAGCGCTGAATGTACTGCAGAGGCTTTGCACTGCTACGGAACAGCTGCACTTACAGGTACCTCCTCTAATACCAGCTGACCGCGCTCAGGGTCCGAGCCGAGTCGGAGGGTGGGGTTTTAACTCCCGGCTCCCCCTGCAGGTGGACGGCGGGATCGAGTGCCTTGTGGAGATCTGCAGCATCGTCTCGGAGTCGGACGTGTCCTCGTTTGAGATCCAGCACAGCGGGCTGGTCAAGCAGCTGCTGCTCTACCTGACCTCCAACAGCGAGCGGGACGCCCTCACCCGGGACGTGCGGCTCAAGAGGTTCCTGCACGTCTTCTTCGGCTGCCCGGTGAGCGCCCGCGCCTCCCCGTCCCGCACCACTGCTGACCCGCTCCCAGTGTCACTCCTCCGTGTGAATAAATCTCAAACTGGTCCGCTGTTCACTAGTGGGGTTAAACGGGTTCCGCCTTCTATGGCAGTGTTGCCAGATTTGAACAGTGAACCCGCCCAAAACCATTTTTTCACAGCACAATCACTATCCGCCCAATCTGGCGACACTGCTCTAGGGGTCAGTCATTTTAACCCCCCCCCTCCCCGCGCTGCTGCAGGTCCCGGGGGAGGAGCCCGAGGGCCGTCTGGACCCCTCTGAGAGCGGCCCGCTGCTGGCGCTGGTGCACAAGATGAACAACTGCCTGAGCCAGATGGAGCAGTTCCCCGTCAAAGTGCACGACTTCCCCAGCGGCAACGGAACGGGCAGCAGGTCCGTCCGTCCCTCCGTCCTCCCCTCCCTCCCTCTCTCTCTGTCAGGGTTACTCATCCTCTTCACTCATCCTGCCCATATGAATTTTTCCTCTCTCACCCTTTATCTTTTCACAGTGCGTGCGTGCGTGCGTGTGTGTGTGTGTCTGTGTGTGTTGTTGATTGGATCGTATTGATTTGTGACTTGTTTTCTCCAGGGGCTCTCAGGCACTGAAGTTCTTCAACACTCACCAGCTCAAGTGCCAGCTGCAGAGACACCCGGACTGTACCAACGTCAAGCAGTGGAAGGGGGGCCCCGTCAAGATCGACCCGCTGGCGCTGGTGCAGGCCATCGAGAGATACCTGGTCGTCAGAGGTGCGAGAAATCTCTTGACTGCTGTTATTTATGTATTTATTTATTCGTTTTTGCCAGACCAGTCACATGGATGGAAATGGTACTCTTGACCTCCTCGTTTCAGGTTATGGAAGAATTCGAGAGGAAGACGAGGACAGCGACGACGATGGATCGGACGATGAAATCGACGAGTCGCTGGTTCGCAGCGTTAGCTTATTTCACATTTAAACCTCCGGTTGGTTGATTTTCTCCAAGCCCTAACCCCTAACCCCTGACCTTTGACCCTTCAGGCGGCGCAGTTCCTGAACTCGGGCAGCGTCCGGCACAGGCTGCAGTTCTACATGGGGGAGCACCTCCTGCCCTACAACATGACCGTGTACCAGGCGGTCCGGCAGTTCAGCCTGCAGGCCGAGGAGGAGAGGGAGTCCACCGACGACGAGGCCAACCCGCTCGGCCGGGCCGGCATCTGGACCAAGACCCACACCATATGGTACCTGTCCGCCACGCGAGCCTGTTCTCCCACAGCACACACGCTCTGTACATGCCCATTATTCTCTACATGACACCTGCTTGCTCACACATCACTACTGTTCATCATTAATACTCTTGGCAATGGCTATGACAAGTACATGTCAAGTTACCGAAGCTATATATATTCCTTGGGCTACAACAAATATTACGCTCTCTTTGCTCAGGTATAAGCCTGTGAGAGAGGATGAGGATGGCAGTAAGGACATAGTCGGGGGAAAGAGAGGCCGTGCGCAGACCGCCCCCACCAAAACCTCGCCCCGCAACGCCAAGAAGCACGACGAGCTGTGGCACGGTACGGCCTGCGCAGACCTCAGTCTGTCTGCGCATCTGCCTTTCTCTCTGGGAGTGTATGACCTGTGTCCCGCTGTCCGTCTGCGCAGACCTCAGTCTGTCTGCGCGTCTGCCTTTCTCTCTGGGAGTGTATGACCTGTGTCCCGCTGTCCGTCTGCGCAGACCTCTGTCTGTCTGCGCGTCTGCCTTTCTCTCTGGGAGTGTATGACCTGTGTCCCGCTGTCCGTCTGCGCAGATGGTGTGTGTCCCGGCGTGACCAACCCCTTGGAGACGTACCTGATTTCGGAGCCGCCGGAGAGCATGACCTTCGATGACCCGTCCCGGGACGTGAACCTGCTGCTCAGGGTCCTGCACTCCATCAGCAGATACTGGTTCTACCTGTATGAAGTGAGTGTCCCCGCAGACCTGAGTGCGCTGCACTGTGGCAGGAGTGTCTGTGGCTCCCTCAATACGTACGGCTGGTCTCTGCAGTGCACCCCGCCCCTCTCTCTGTCCCCCAACCCCGTTTCCTGGAGATATACCATCCTGTAGGTTTTCCACCCAAACCCTGACACAGCACCCCTCGTTCAGCAGCTGGAGATCTTGTTCAGCTGCTCATTAGTAGAATCAGTTGTGCTTGCGTCTCCTTCAGGAGTGTGTGCTCTGTGCTGTGTGTGCTCTGTGTCTGTTTTTCTGAGGGTGTGTGTGTGCTGTGTCTGTTTATCTGAGGGTGTGTGTGTGTGTGTGTGTGTGTGTGTGTGTGTGCGCTCTGTGTCTGTTTATCTGAGGTGTGTGTGTGTGAGTCTCTCAGAACACTCCCTCTCTACCCTGCAGAATGCCGTGTGTAAGGAGATCATCCCCACCAGCGAGTTCATCAACAGCAAGCTGACGGCCAAGGCCAACCGGCAGCTACAGGACCCTCTGGTCATCATGACCGGGAACATCCCCTGCTGGCTGACCGAGCTTGGGAAGACCTGGTACACACTGCCCTTGACCCTTCCTGTTACACACACGCTCCAGTTAAACACACACATACACACATACATGCTCTCTTTGCTGATATGTGTAAAAGCTGCATTTTGCCACTGGTGCTAAATGAACTTCTTCCTCTCCTCTTCCTGCAGCCCTTTCTTCTTCCCCTTCGACACGCGGCAGATGCTCTTCTACGTGACCGCGTTCGACCGCGACCGCGCCATGCAGAGGCTCCTGGACACCAACCCCGAGATCAACCAATCAGACTCCCAGGACAGCCGGGTGGCCCCGCGGCTCGACAGGAAGAAGGTGAGGGGAAGGGGAATGGGGGGGGGGGGGAGGTGATTTTTGGGGGTGCAGTTTCCACACGCTTTGAGTTACTGTGGCTTTCTGTGGTAAACACCGGCCCCTTGGATGAGAGTTTTAACACTGCAGTTGTGTAACCATGGGAATGAAATGCTCAAACCTGTGACTAACTGTGTACACACCTCTGTGTGTGCTGTGTGTGTGTGTGTGTGCGTGTGTGTCTAGCGCACTATAAACCGGGAGGAGCTGCTGAAGCAGGCCGAGTCGGTGATGCAGGACCTGGGCAGCTCCAGGGCCATGCTGGAGATCCAGTACGAGAACGAGGTACGGCCTCCCGAAACGCGTTTAAGACATCTTCATCACTGCATCTCTGCTCTGTCTCTGCTCTGTCTCTGCTCTGTCTCTGCTCTGTCTCTGCTCTGTCTCTGCTCTGTCTCTGCTCTGTCTCTGCTCTGACTCTGCTCTGTCTCTGCTCTGTCTCTGCTCTGTCTCTGCTCTGTCTCTGCTCTGTCTCTGCTCTGTCTCTGCTCTGACTCTGCTCTGTCTCTGCTCTGCCTCTGCTCTGACTCTGCTCTGACTCTGCTCTGTCTCTCCTCCCTCTGCAGGTGGGCACGGGGCTGGGTCCCACTCTGGAGTTTTATGCACTTGTATCTCAGGAGCTGCAGAGGGCTGACCTGGGTCTTTGGAGGGGGGAGGAGGTCACCCTGTCAAACCCAAAAGGTACGTCCGCGCTGCAGACCAGCTCGTCTGGGGAGTGGCACACGCACTGGAGCCCTTTGGGGAGGAGCCCCTCTGACCGTCCTGACTGTACTGAACGTGGGTCCTTCACCCCCCCCACAGGAAGCCAGGAAGGGACCAGGTATATGTTCAGCTCGAGGGGTCTGTTCGCGGTTCCCTTCGGCAGGACAACCAAACCCGCGCACATCGCCAAGGTCAAGATGAAGTTCCGCTTCCTGGGCAAGCTCATGGCCAAAGCCATCATGGACTTCAGACTGGTAACTATCGCTACCTTGACAGTCATTACTACACTAACTAGCTGGGCTACTTACTAGCTTGTTATCTGCATTCTGCACAAAATGCCTGCTATTTCAAGAGCTCTGAGTTAGGGTACATGTGTTGTTTTCATCGCAAGAAATAGCTAAAGTTAGCAATCAGCTATGTCTTCACATGCAAATAGTATGTAGCTCTGAAATCATAATTTAGCTAAATAGCAAATGTTCAGATATTAGTCTGACAGGGTTCTATGTTACTAATGTAACCATAGATAATGCTAGGCTACAGAAATATAAGTGTGATCATAGTTTTTTTTCAGTCCTGCTGTAAAGTTAAGTTACTCACCCTACCTGTCGAGAAGGAGGGTAGTCAACATTTTATCCCTTTTAACTCCCTCAGCTTCCTGCACTAGACCAGTGTTCGCTTGTTTTCCCATGAGCTTTATCATGACACTTTTGTGGTGAATGCTGGGTGGTGTAGGCGGGCTCTCTCGGGTGTAGTTGTGTACTTCACGACATATTCGGCCATTTCTTGACTGTAACACTAACTGGCAACTGGCTGTGCATTTTATTCATGAGGAAAAGATGGCCGTGCTGCTGGCTCAGGAGCCTTGTTGGAGGCGGTAACCCCAGTATCTGACATCACTTATTTGTCTACATGAAAAAGTTTACACACAGCGCCTTTATCTCCTCACACTAGCCAGCGCAGCTCAGCACGCTGCTCTCTCCCTGCAGCTCATCCAGACACTCTGTGTTCCCTGAGGCCTTGCTCTGAGCCCCACCCCTCCTCTCTCCTCCTCCAGCTGGATCTGCCCCTCGGGCTGCCCTTCTACAAGTGGATGCTGCGCAGCGAGGGCTCCATCAGCTCCCACGACCTGGTGAACATCGACCCCGCCGTGGCCAAGTCCATCCAGCACCTGGAGGACATCATCCGCCAGAAGAGGAGGCTGGAGCTGGACCGGTCCCACGTAAGTGGCCCCGCTCCCCGCTCTCAGACCCGGCGTCAGAGTGTGATGCTGAACGTGATTGGTGGAAACGCTGTGCTTAACGGCTCCTCCTCCTCCAGACGCGGGAGACCCTGCAGCAGGCTCTGGAGGGCCTCAACATGAATGGCTGCTCTGTGGAGGACCTGGGCTTGGACTTCACCCTGCCCGGCTTCCCCAACATCGAGCTGAAGAAGGGGGGCAAGGACATCCCCGTCACCATCCACAACCTGGAAGAGTACCTCAGGGTATTACACTACACACGCACACGCACACACAACCTGGAAGAGTACCTCAGGGTATTACACTACACACGCACACGCACACACAACCTGGAAGAGTACCTCAGGGTATTACACTACACACGCACACGCACACACAACCTGGAAGAGTACCTCAGGGTATTACACTACACACGCACACGCACACACAACCTGGAACAGTACCTCAGGGTATTACACTACGCACACGCACACACACAACCTGGAAGAGTACCTCAGGGTATTACACTACACACACGCGCACACACACAACCTGGAACAGTACCTCAGGATATTACACTGCACACACGCCTACACACTCACAACCTGGAGGAGTACCTTGCACGATTGCGCACCCAGTTTGTAGGAGTACCTCTGACCATGTTGTTCCTTCCCTTTTGCAGCTGGTGGTGTACTGGACACTGAATGAGGGCGTGTCCCGGCAGTTTGAGTCTTTTCGGGAAGGGTTCGAGTCTGTCTTCCCCCTGCATCACCTGCAGTATTTCTACCCTGAGGAGGTGAGCTCCAGGCTGGCTCTTTCTTCACTCACTCTCTTCTGTTCTTTTTTTATTCATGGACCTCATGTTTACACACTCAGACACACGCACACACACGCACACACGAGTCTCACTCAGTCTCCTCTCCTCTGAACCCCAGCTGGATCAGCTGCTGTGCGGCAGCAAGTCTGAGACCTGGGATGTGAAGACGCTCATGGAGTGCTGTCGACCCGACCACGGCTACACACACGACAGGTAACCCCTCCCCCACGGCTACACACACCACAGGTAACCCCTCCCCCACGGCTACACACACGACAGGTAACCCCTCCCCCACGGCTACACACACCACAGGTAACCCCTCCCCCCACGGCTACACACACGACAGGTAACCCCTCCCCCCACGGCTACATACACCACAGGTAACCCCTCCCCCACGGCTACACACACCACAGGTAACCCCTCCCCCACGGCTACACACACCACAGGTAACCCCTCCCCCCACGGCTACATACACCACAGGTAACCCCTCCCCCACGGCTACACACACCACAGGTAACCCCTCCCCCACGGCTACATACACCACAGGTAACCCCTCCCCCACGGCTACACACACCACAGGTAACCCCTCCCCCACGGCTACACACACGACAGGTAACTCCTCCCCCCACGGCTACACACACGACAGGTAACCCCTCCCCCCACGGCTACACACACCACAGGTAACCCCTCCCCCCACGGCTACACACACCACAGGTAACTCCTCCCCCCACGGCTACACACACGACAGGTAACCCCTCCCCCACGGCTACACACACCACAGGTAACCCCTCCCCCCACGGCTACACACACCACAGGTAACTCCTCCCCCCACGGCTACACACACGACAGGTAACCCCTCCCCCCACGGTTACACACACCACAGGTAACCCCTCCCCCCACGGCTACACACACCACAGGTAACCCCTCCCCCCACGGCTACACACACGACAGGTAACCCCTCCCCCACGGCTACACACACGACAGGTAACCCCTCCCCCACGGCTACACACACGACAGGTAACCCCTCCCCCCACGGCTACACACACCACAGGTAACCCCTCCTCCACGGCTACACACACGACAGGTAACCCCTCCCCCCACGGTTACACACACCACAGGTAACCCCTCCCCCCACGGCAACACACACGTCAGGTAACCCCTCCCCCCACGGCTACACACACCACAGATAACCCCTCCCCCACGGCTACACACACCACAGGTAACCCCTCCCCCACGGCTACACACACGACAGGTAACCCCTCCCCCACGGCTACACACACCACAGGTAACCCCTCCCCCACGGCTACACACACCACAGGTAACCCCTCCCCCACGGCTACACACACCACAGGTAACCCCTCCCCCACGGCTACACACACCACAGGTAACCCCTCCCCCCACGGCTACACACACCACAGGTAACCCCTCCCCCCACGGCTACACACACCACAGGTAACCCCTCCCCCACGGCTACACACACCACAGGTAACCCCTCCCCCACGGCTACACACACCACAGGTAACCCCTCCCCCCACGCTACACACACCACAGGTAACCCCTCCCCCCACGGCTACACACACCACAGGTAACCCCTCCCCCCACGCTACACACAACAGGTAACCCCTCCCCCCACGGCTACACACACCACAGGTAACCCCTCCCCCCACGCTACACACCACAGGTAACCCCTCCCCCACGCTACATGTGCGTGTGTGCAGTTTCATGGCGAGGTGCAGTTTCTCTGTGTGCGTGTGTGACGTGGCTCTTGCATGACGCTCTGTGCGCCGGAGGCCAGATTCCTCTAACACTGCGCATGTGTTTCTTTGCAGCCGCGCGGTGCGATTCCTTTTTGAGGTGCTGAGTAATTTCGATGCGGAACAGCAGAGATTGTTCCTGCAGTTTGTGACTGGGAGTCCCAGATTGCCTGTCGGAGGTGAGTTTTGCTCCTTATCAGATTTGACCAGGAAATGCAGCCCTGAGCCGTGGCAAGCTTATCGGTCATCGGTCGCTGTGCTGTATGGGTTGCTGTGTTGTGAGCTGCGTGAGCCATCTGTAGATTTGCAGTGATTGTGAAATCAATACATGTTTGTTTGTTTGGCTAGCTGAGAATTTCTGCTTTTAGTTTTTGATATTTTACCTTGTGGCAGCCCTAATTATGGAATGTCTTTTGCCATCAAAAGAATGCTTCCAGTTCATCTTCACAGAAACTAGCAATGCGCTTTTGAATACATAATCATGACCTGAAAAGCACCTCATTGTCTACTTCATTATCTCGACCTTGGGTTTAATAACTCGATTTTAAGACCGTTTTCAGATATTTGTTTTTGGGTGTATTCTAGCATAGAAGGGGGACCATTCTCCAGAAGGCTGCTGTTTGCTCAGTGTGTCATGTTACCCCCCCACCCCCCCCGCCCAGGGTTCCGGAGCCTGAACCCGCCGCTGACCATCGTGCGCAAGACGTTCGAGTCGACGGAGAACCCGGACGACTTCCTGCCCTCGGTCATGACCTGCGTCAACTACCTGAAGCTGCCGGACTACTCCAGCATGGAGATGATGCGGCGGAAGCTGCTGATGGCGGCTCGCGAGGGACAGCAGTCCTTCCACCTGTCCTGATCCCGCCGCCGCCCGCCCCGCCCCGCCCCGCCCCGCCCCGCCCCGCCCGCCACCCGCCTTCCACAGCAGCAGAGATCCCAGCTCCTCTAGGGCCCTTCACTTTTTATTTCCCTTCTTTTGGTTTGGTTTCTTTTGTAATCACCTCCATCAAGGCAGACGAGTTACAGCCTTGTTAGAGAGAGCAGCTTGCATTAATGAAAAGACTCAATATATAAAAAATATATCTGCTGCCCACCCCCCTCCCCCCTTTCTTTCCCACAGACTGAAAGGCATTACATGACCGACAATTCAGAAATTTGAAGACTAATCTTTAGTTGAGAGTAATGTTTAAAAAAAGAAGAAAAAAAAAAAGAGAAAAAATCTGGGTGACGTTTTAAACTTGCATTGCTGTGTGATATTTAAGAAAAGGGATGCTTCTCTCCAGAGCGGTGAGAGGTGTTGCTGTGCGGGCCGTCCGGCGGGATGCCTGCGCTGAGCAGACCAGGTTCACTATAGCTCCAAAGATCATTTGTACAGATCTGCTCGTTCTTCACATGAGGGGATCGCTCTGCTCCCACGTCCTCCTCCCGTCTGTCTCCGTTTGCACCGTTTTGTATAAAACGCCACCGGTTTGTGCTGTCTCTTCTGTTCCCCTCCTCCTCCTCCTCTCCCCCCCCCTCGTGTGTGTTGTTAAATCTCGTGTAAAGGCAGGCTGGAGTCGGGGGGGTGAGGGCGCTGCCTGTAGTGCGGGTTTTGGTCAGAGTTAAATGGTGTTACGAAGCGCTTCGGCCCTCTGTTGAGGAGTTATACCCAGTGCGTTGGATAAGTAGTTTTTTTGTTTGTTTTTTTTTCCGCTGATACTTTGTTAGAGTAGTGTGACTCTGCGGGGGCCCCGGAGGGCCCCAGCGTGGGCGTGGCTCTCAGCCCTCTCTGAAAGACGCGATTGGCTCAGCGAAGCCGGGAGCGCTCCAATCCCATGTTGTAGCCGAGCACAAAAATTTTGGCTGGTCTCATTTTTATCAGTTCGCAGCCAGACAGCATTTCAAGTTCAATTAAGTTTATCTGCAGTTTCACACACAGACTGAGGTGACATGGCTGCTTTACCCTTTTTTAATTTTTCTATCATTCTTTTTTTTTTTTTTTTTTTTCTTGCTGTAGGGTTTTTTCTTTTTTTTTTTTTTTTTTGCACTGCTGGCTTGGAACAAACCGTGGTGTGCACCTGCAGTCTGTGGCCAGGGGAGGGCGCCACTGTATGCTCCCCTGGCTAGTCGTTCATGTGCTGGTTTCTAAGATCTGCAATAATTTACTGCATCAGGTTCATGTTTTTACCTGAACATAAATAAAGTAACTGTTTGACTCATCTTTGTTCAATTTTTTTAAATTACTGTTCTGTGTTTTTTCTTATGTTTGTGTGGTCATATGAACATTGACTGGGAGGAAGAGCAGTCTGAACAGGGTGCATAACTAAATAAAATATCCACACTGAAATAAAGATGTTAAGATGCAAAGGCTCAACATGTGACCTTTTTCAGTGAAATAGTCTTGTGCTTTCTTCTGCAATTTACGAGAACTTTAAAACACCAAGTCGACTGGGAAAACATTTTAGTGGACTGTGGATTAACAGCTACAGGATGTAGACTTTCAAATTTGCATCGGCCGCTTTCAAGAAATATTTATATTCCTGAAAGTATGGGTAGCGATTCAAATGCTTTGAAATGTCTTGGTGAGATGTTCCACTATTATTATTCATATAAATTCATATTATTGAAAACTTGCTAATGCCACAGTGGATGGTGCACATTCCTCTGCATGCATGAACGAGAGAGAAGGGGAGGTGTACATATAATTTAGTCATTTAGCAGACAACAGTGCATTGCTAAGGTACATTGGGAGAAACGCGTGGGTGCATGTTTAAATGGAATCATTGAGGTGAAATATGAAAAGGTCATTTTTGAGACCGCTGGTGAATCTGCCATGACTTTATGGGAAAAGGCTTTTCCATCATTTGGGGATAAAGGCTGAGGGCAGAGAAGAGCACGTGAAGATTGTGAGGACCGTAATCCTGACCCCAACCCTGACCGTGAGGACAGCCCGCTGGCAGCACCACGCTGAACGGAGAGGTCTGGTTAGGGCGTGCCATGTGATCATTGAAGATGTCAGAATGGGTAATACCATTTGCAGCTTGGTGTGCCAATGTCAGATTGAATTGAGCAGCCACTGGAAGCCTGTGAGGGCGTGGCACGTGTGAATTCTGAGTGAAGTGCTGTTACTGCTGTAGATTTTTGCATCCACTGATATAATCTGATTCTGATTCCATTTAATGGGTCTTGGTTTTGTGGGTGAAAAAGGAGTCGCAGTAAGTTGGAAGCACGCAACAAAACCATTTTCAAAATTCTAAGTGAATGTCAACAGTATTAACAGAAAGGCAAACTGGCAAGATAAAATTGGCACTCAATACCAATACTTCAACCACAAATCTGGGAAATATACAATGAGAGCAAAAATAACACTATTTCTGTATTGCCCTTCTGAAATGTGGGTTAGTTTTCTTAGGTGAAGAGTTGAGAAGCG
Organism: Anguilla anguilla; assembly: GCF_013347855.1. NCBI lineage: Eukaryota > Metazoa > Chordata > Actinopteri > Anguilliformes > Anguillidae > Anguilla > Anguilla anguilla. The sequence goes on along the minus strand of NC_049212.1, from coordinate 17,082,628 downwards.
TACTCATTCCAGGCGTTATAAACAAACACAACGGCTTTGAGTGCAGTTTGTGAATTTAGTGTTTGAGTGAAGAGTTTGAGAACCACACCTTGGCATTAACTGAACATGTCTTACTCCTGCTGGGGCATTAGTGATGTGAAGGTGTATCTACTCACCTCACAGCATATTGATATGATGGGTATATTATGTAGCCACTAGGGGAGAAAGAGTTGTTCAACACATTGCTGGGAAACATGGCTTTCGGGACTATGCCTTGCTGATCTTGTCTATGAGTGGGTTATGTGAACCTTTGACCCATGGGATCTCCATGCATCTGTCTTCCAGCCTAACTGCCCATAGAGAGGAGCTGCCAATCAAACCATCGGAAGGGAGCGCTGACGAGGCTTCCCAAAGAGCTCGGCCTGTATTTGTTAACCCGGCCCTGCTCTCGTATTAAATAGAATGTTGTGGGTGGGACGGAACCACAATATTTATCCTGTGGCTTGTATCCAGGGAATCCGTTCACGACACTAACATTAAATTCAGTTTCTCCCTCAAAGAAACGCTGTAATTATAGCTTCCCTGTGAGTCTTATTACGGTCCACATCTGCCAGCTGCCATCATAAAGACACAAACCCCTGGACAACTTGGTTGATCCGCATTTTTAATTTCCTGTTTGTTTCCATGGCAACTGGCTGAATGTGCCAATGGGTTATAGTAGAATAGGCCCATTAGTATGGTATTTTGATGTGTTGTAATCATGCAATGAGGGTCCAACATTTCTACATTTCATTTAAAGTAATAAAATCTCATTCAGTATTTCCGTCAGCCTACAATACCTCTTCATTACCATGTGTGCAGCTTTCCTGGCATTAAGCTAACACTGCAATGATGACATCGATATTTCTTCACATTTAATTAGCTTTTCCCTACGGCCTCTTTTTCCCAGACTGCAGTGTTTGATAATTGCGTGGTAGGAGGCAAGTAAAGTTAGTCATTGTGGGATATTTTGTTTGTATGCAGTGTTAGTTTTTTGTTCCTGCAAGCTGAACAGGATGATGAAAAATGTATTTTTGTTCAGTTTTAGCTTGAATGGATCTTTTATCTGCAAAGAGTGCGTATGAACTGTTGCACCCATACTACAATAAAGGCCAGAGGAAAACATGCAATATTGGTTAAATTTTCTTATGTGAAAACTTTAGTTTCCAACATGCAAATATATGCCCTGGAAAAAACGTGTTAAAACAGAAGAATCACACTCACTGCAAATCATCTTTGCAGAAATTCATTTTCATTTGTTTGAGCCAGCGATATGATGCTGACAATAGCAAGCTAGTTACTGTGGTCCAATTTGTGCACATAACCAAATTTCATGGTTTGCAATTGAAACGGGCCCCCAGCCACTAGGGGCCCCCGACCACTAGGGGGGCCCTGAAGGGCTGCACAGTAATAGCATTTTTTTCTTAATGATTGTAATGAAGGATAGTAATCCAATGATTAGTATTAGTGTTGGGCCACTTGATTCTTTTTTCTGAACCGTTCGTTTGGATGAGTCGGACGTTTTCGGTTCTTCGGTACTTCCACTTCGTGTCCATGACTTTGAATTTACTTTTGTTTTGAGTAAAAATAAGCTATTTTCACCTTTGATTTACTAAATATTTCCACTTTGTCATCTCTCCAATTTGTGTTTTTTAGTTTTCTTTAGCTGATGGACAACAGTTTATAGGTGGTTATAGTCAGATCAAATCAAAATTTTAATTCTGCACAATGCACACCAGCAGTGGGTTTGGCATAGTTATAAGAAACATTTATGTTAAATAGTGTGCCATACCTTTGGTGAAATATGGTGCATCTTCTGGTCATGGGGCTTTTGTTAAGGTCAATAGATTGATGAATTCTTGATGACATTTTGGACCAAAGGCTGGATCCCTTTGTCAGGAAACTCAAACTTGGCTGCAAATGGATCCTTTAGCAAGACAATGATCCCAGGCTTACCTCGAACTCCACCAAGAATTGATTAACTGACTACAAAATTACTGTTTTGTAATGGCCAACTCTGATTAAAAATTTGTGAATTCCATTGAAGAGAAACACAAACAAGATCTGAAGGATCTTCAAAGATTCTGCATGGAAACAAGTTCCACCAAATATAGTTATCTATCTCAAAACAGTATAGGAGATGACTTAGTAGTGTTATCCTGGCAAATGCTACTCCAAAATATTTTTTTCTGAGCAGTTATTCAATTATTCTGAGCAATTACCCCTGTTTTCCCTATTTACTGTCAATTTATCATTATGATAGTGATAATTCACTTTCTTTACTTTGGCCAATGCCTTATATTTGTATTTGTCTGAATATACTGCATACTGTGCAATATAACGTGTTGTTCCCAATAGTAATTGTTTCTTGTGGTTTCTTGGAATACTATTCAAATTTGTCCCTACATTTTCTGATAATTGCTTTTCACAGAAAGACAGCAGCCATGGTAACCCATAATGTTCAAATCATGTGTTGAGTTTGGTGATGCTCTATAAACTGTATTTATTAATTTAAGATATTATAATTGTAATTTAAATTGTAATTTAATTGTTAAGTACTTTCAGTAGTAAAAGTAGATAAAGAACAACTTCATGATTATGTAGTGGGCAGCTGTGCCTCTTCTCCACAGCTTGTAATAGACCAATCAGCACTTCAGTGATTTCACCTTCTGTTGTTTAATTTTGATGATGTTAAAATTAATTATAATAGATGAGTAAATTACTTTCTATAATTTTATATCCAAAACAGGAATGTTGTTTGCCTTTCATGTTTTGTTATTGCATATTTATGTAATCAAACGGCACTGAATGACTTGGCATTTAAAAGAAAAAAAAGAACGCATTATTTTCCTGCTGTCCTTGGAGAAAAGGAATGGCTAACTGAGTTTTGGGTCAGGCGAATGGAAGGAGTGCCCGCTGACAGCCCTGGGATGTGAGCATGTCTGATGTGTGGGGATGCTGCAGCCCTGTTGCCTGGTTGTCTGTTCCTGCTCTCATTAATGCTTCTCACCAGTAAAGCTCATCAGCCTGTTTCCAGCCTGTGCTGGCACTTCACAGGAACAAGAAGGAGAGGCAGCCTGGCTTCGAAATGATGGAGCTCTAAATGAGCTCCCTGCTGGTGTGTGCATGTGTGTGCGTGCGCACGCTCGTGTGTGTGTGTGTGACGTCACTTGCCGTCACCGTGATCAGCGGTTGAAGCTGAGCAGGAGCCCGCCCCCCGACTCAGTGTCTGTGAGCCAGTCCAGGCAGAGTCGCCGCTCAGAACTGCTGCGTACGCACTCAGGCACATACACACTCACAGTACGCTGCCGTCCGTTCGCTCTCTCTCACACACACTCGCGCGCACGACCGGCAGCTACACGCCACAAGAGCAGCAGCCTCGTAGCAGAGCGACAGAGCCAGAGAGAAGAGAGGAGAGGGAGAAAAGAGGAGAAGAGAGAGAGGAGATAAGTGAGAAGAGCGCGGCTGCCTCGTTTAGCCTCTCCACCAGCATGAAGCACTCCGTGTGCCTCTTGCTTCTGCTGAGCACCGGGGGCTGCCTGTCCTCCCCCGTGACCCCCACGCTGACCTCCGACGTCTCCACGCCTCCCCCGGACCCCTGCGAGGGCCAGCCCTGCCTCAACGGCGGCTCCTGTGAGCCCGCGCCCTCCTCGCCCGAGACGTCCGAGTCGCCACCCGACACCCAGGCGTACACCTGCTCCTGCGGCTCGGGGTACACGGGGCCGAACTGCGAGGTAAGACTCGGGGTCCGCGGCGCCCCCGCGCGGCTCGATCCCGCTGGCGGGGCTCTGGCTCGCGGGACGCGCGCGGATACGCGCTCTCGGAGCTCTCCGTGTCGCTCGTTATGTACACACGCTGATTAGGGCGAGAAAGGAAAGTGCCGTTACTGTGGCAACGGAGCAGCAGGAAAGCTGAGCTCGGCGGGCTCGATGTTCAGACGCAGCATCTGTTCCATTATGGTTCATGTTTTGCACTGAGTCTTCTAATGAGTCAGAGGATGAAGGGAAGGCAGTCGGGCTGAGAGGGATGTGAGATAGGGAATGGTGTTAACCTGCAGGCGGATGCAGTCTGTTTCATTTTCACATTGATGTCACCATTCAGAGGAACAGTGCTGTGGTGTGTCTGAAGGCACAGACATTCCCTGACAGAAAGCAGCAGAACAAAGTTTGTGTAACTCAGGAGAATGACTGCGTGCTTGTCAGACAGGAGTTTAGTCCTTTGGTCCTTCCAGGCTGTTAAGAAGTTGTGCTGATATTTTTGACAAGAGGCTAATAAATATTCACGCTCCCTGTAACCTTCGCATATGTTGTTGTTCTATATTGCCAGTGTGTAAGACCTCGTTAGCCTGTGTCTCTCTGAGTGACAGCTGAATTTTGTAGCTGTAGAGATGTAGCCCTGTCCTGATTAATGTGTCCTTGTGTCCACAGTGCCAACCTTGGCGTTCAGACGCTGAGATACAGAATGACCTCAGAAGGCTCATACACTGTGGTGTATGGACACTATACAGAATTTCTGCATTAAAAAAGAAAATAAATTGTTTCGTATTTCTTACACTCTGTAAGTGATACAGGATGTGAGATTTCTGAGAAGATATCTTAGGACATGCTTGTGAAAATGCAGTGTTGTATTGTTATTTTCTAAGTTTATCTGAAAGGTTAATCTGCACCCTCTGTCCTCCAATTTAAAGGCATGATGGACTCCAGACCACCCTGCTGTAAACTGGCAGCAGTATGGTGTCGTGGTTAGCACTGATTGACCTGCATTGCAAACCAGAAGGTTGCTGGCCTGATTCGAATGTAGAACATGATATTGCTGCTGTGTCCTTATCTAGGACACTTGAACAGAACTGTTTTAGTAAATATCTGTACTGTATACGTAGATAATGCTAGAGAATGTAGACTGTATCGGCCACCCTGAATTAGGACCTCTTCTGTAGAGAGCTACAGGATATTTTCATAGAAGGATGTAATTTATCAGCAAGTCGGTTCTTCTGCAGATCATTTTGCTTTTGTAAAGCTAGACAAGGCAAGAACAGCAGCTGCAGTCCTCATCAAAGAGGTGGTGCGGTGTCCTTCAGGGGAAATGGACATAGAGGATGAATTGCATAATGTGTCATGTGTAGCCATATAAGGGGCTATTTCAGGAGGGACCACATGACCTCCTGGTTTTTTTCATGTAACACCTCACCCCCCCCACCCCTTCCCTCACATACAATTTGTGCATTGGCAATCTGTAATGCCAGAGGTTGCACGCTTCCCTCAATTCAGTGCAAAAGGAGCTCTCTAGAGGGTATGGTTTTCTCTCTCTCCATGGCAACATGAACAGCAGTCGATAATGATTGGGTTAAAAGCCTGTTTGACCAGGTGCCTTGCCTTTTCATATTCTCCTCAGCTTCAGCATTAGTTTGAAGGAGAGAGAGAAGGGGAGAGAGGGTGTGCGAGAGAGAGAGAGAGAGAGAGAAAATGAAAAGAAACAGAGAGAGACAAAGAAATGAGAGAAAGAGAGAAGTCAGAACATAAGAAAAAAATAGCTCTGACGTTTTCTCTGAACTAGTACTTGACTGTGTTTAATGAATTCAGTGTAGAAGCTCTCCAGAGGAACCTGCAGTACTGCGACAGAGTGAGGTGAAAGAGCTGAGAGCTCTGAGTATGGTGTTCCTGAGGTGAGGTTAGGGGTTCTTGATTATGGGTTAAGGTTGTATTTGGGGTACAGTTTAGCTGGGAATGAGTCTGTCCAGCCAATGGTGCAGCTCTCATTCAGAGTGGGCGGGGAGGCATCACTTTGTGGCATCACTGCCCACAGGTGGCTGGGCTTTACCCCACACAGAAACAACCTTGGTGTGTTACTGCTCTTTAATCATGCTTTAATATCTCTCTTTAACAAGCTCATTAATCCCACTGCACTCTCTGGATGCCTGCAGTGATGCTTAACTACATATATAGGGTGCTGATGGGGAGGGGGTTTGTTGGCTGCCTGAGGTTTGAGGACCTCCTCTAGAGAGAGGGAGAAGTGGATGAAGACATGGGTGGGGTGTGAGTAGACCTAAGTCAGTATCAGGGGTTAATGAGTTACAATGAGCCGAGGCTGTGCTCTGTATAGAGGTGTGATGACGTATGATAAGCCTTGGCTGAGCTGCGTATCAGGGTTTTGTGAGTTACAATGAGCCAAGGCTGATATTGAATGTTGTTGCTGACCATGGCTGAACAGTTTGGCTCGGGAACATGCTGGGGTTTAGAGCGAGGCAGTGTCCGTTATATTTTTACAATAATATCTGTGGTGCTGAAGTCACCAACATAAGACAGCATTATCTAGAAGTTCTCAGAGACCCCTCAAAGATTTGTTTTGATATCCTCCATTTTTCTTTAATTACAAATGAAGGCCTACCCTGTTGCTGAAATTCTAAATTGTGTACGCTGTCACACATATTCTCCAAAATGCACAAAGCTATTTTCTGCTCCACAGCTACTGAGCTGGGAGACTGTCCACTAGATGCATCCACTAGGGTAATGAGGCAAGAGATAGCTTACCAACTGAAACCCTCCATACGTGCTTGCTAGCCCGCTGATTCATCACCCCAAAAGACTCCTAGTACTGGCACACAAGTACCTGGGCTGTTGAGTACATCCTTGCCCTGTGCCTGAGCACTTTACCCAAGCACCACTCTGCTAACTAGGATTGTCCACATTTTAAACAGAATCTCACCTCATATTGGAGCAGAGGAACATCTCTATAGAGCAGTTATGGTGTTCTTGGTGTGCACGCTCTTCCCAAGACTGGGGGAATGGGGGGGGGGGGATCTCCCAGCTGACCTTTTTTTCGGCAGGGCAGTGTCTCACACTCTCTGTTAGGACTCTACGTTTGGACATCTGCTCTTCATTTTTGCCAGTGTCTCCTGGCACTGATACAAGCCTCCTCCTGTTGCTATTTTGTCTGACTAAAATACCAGTGGCTGGATCAAACACCTCTCAACAGGCTGGCATACATACAGTACTTTCGCATGTGATTTGTCTCTTGAAGGGGGAAGCTGATCTACCCCCACCCCGCCCCCATCCCCCCATGCCCCAGGCCCAGACATTATTAATGGATAAATGCCCTCTGTCCTTAAGTGAATCCCAGTCCCATTCTCAGTATCCCAGGGAGAATCCCACAGTGAGACAGGAGAGGTCACCTGTTCTGGCCTTGAATGCTTCTGACAAGGAGAAGAAGAATCTTAGCCTTGGGTGGCACATATTATGGGCTGTTATTTCTCAGTGGAATGTGACTGACAGCAGAAGACACATGCTGGAGTGTTTGCATTTGGATCTGATAGCAGCAGAATCTGCTGTAAGATTCTTCCAGATGCGACTCAAATTGGATCTGGAATGTTGCACAAAAAGCCAAAAGCCATGTGTAAACAAGACCTAATTCCACAATGTGCTTATACTCTATGCACAGCATTGATTCCACATTGCATTCAGATTCCACACTGTGCTAAAATGTATTTCATTTTTGTACATATTTGTTCTATTGGAAAGAATGCATCATACATACTTAAGGAATAAGCTCATGTCTCTGAACAAAGACATCCTTGGGTGGTGAAGGGGGGGGGGGGGGGGGGGGGGTAGTGGGGGGGTGGGAGTAAGATTCTCTGTCAAGCTACAGTAGAAGAGAAGTAAATGCAAGAGCCAAAAAACCAAAATATGTGAATGGGCTCAGCTGGGGATAGAGCACAATGATCACATTTGTCAACAGTCCATTACATTACAATCACTTGGCAGACACTCTTATCCAGAGTGATTTACAGTAGTGGAGAACATCAGGAATACAAAAAAAACTTTGTATGAAAAATGTGCAGTCCCTGGACAAAATTGAGATAATTTGTTTTTACAGAGATGAATTCAGTGCAACACCTTAAATTGTGTTAGACCCAGATGGGCATCGGAAAGCAAGGACCAATCCCACCATTCATCATAAACTCACATCCCAGCTCCATCTCCCAGCTACAACTAATCTTATCAATAGTGGGACATTTAATATTTACAACGTGAGTACAGATCCATAACCCTGTTACTCAAATGATGGCCCTTGGGGTCCCAAAATTGCTGATTTCCCACCCTCCCTTTACCTGGGATGCAGGTGTGAATACAGTCTGGCCAATCAGTAGTGCTAATTGGTCAGTTAATTACCTGGGGGAAAAGAAAACCAGAGCCGGATCTGGATTCAAGGCCCAGATTTGATTATCCATGATCTATAAGACGCTTTCTCTTGGCATGAGCGGTATCTCAAGAAGATTGTCTGAACCAGATCTGGGGCACAGAAGCAGAACCTGCAAATTGGGTTTGTATGAAATGCCAAAATGTGAAATTGTGGAATCCATTTGAATGAGGTCAGTTTTAGATGATAACATCTGATCAAAGTGCTCTCAGTATAAAGGTCTCTGAATTTTTTGAGTCCCCTAAAGGTCTCTGAATTTTTTGAGGCCCCATCTGCTTCAGTGTCTATAGACTGCATTTAACTTAGCAGGTATATATAAACACATTAATGGCCCTGGTAAGAGTGATCCTGGAGTTTAAAATGGCAATAGAATGGTGTCCCTATTTTTGTGTGGTTGTCACGTTCTCTTTTCCTTTTTATTTTTTTTCATTTTTATTTAGCACACACACACACGTCTTCCTGTTTCACACACCATTGTGATGCCCAAGAGGATGCTCACGGAGTCGAATGAGGTTAATAAATTGCCACCACAGAAACAGTGCACTGCTTAACAGCCACGGGGGGGTTCAAGAATACTTTGAAAAGGCAACACTAGTGCCATTCCAAACCGTTTAGGGACCAATGTGCGTTCAAATGCACCCTAATTATCCAAACGAAGGTTTCCCCTGATAATTAAAAAGCCTTGAGAAACAAAGGGGTGTATATGAGTCATATGAGTTCAGATCAAAGTGCTTTAATCATAATTTAATTGTTGAAGACAGATCTGTAAGAAGGGACATCTCGTTCCCAATCACAGAACCAATTTCTCAAGCCATACAAATGGAGAGAAAAAAGCACTTGGGTGCACACTGTCTTCTCTCTAATTGTATCCATCAGTCAGTACCCAGGGTGGACAAATACACTTGAGAAATTTGATCCCATAATGCTTATTGCAAAAGAGCGGGTTACTCCTTGGTGGTCGGACCACATTTTCAATATGGGCATCTAATTATCCCCTGCCTTGGCCTTTAACTATGCTTCTGGGGACCCTCTGTGTATGCTGGTTCCAACCACAGACCAAGTTCTGTATTGTAATGAGCTACTAATTGTTCTTAATTAGACACTAATTGTCCTTAGTTAGACTTATTACATCTATTGAAAGACTTTTTATCCTCTTAAGGCCCCATTATGATATAGCTATGCATGCCCCAAAAAATAAATGTCCCATATTCACATCCATGGAATTTCAGACCAAATTATGTTTTCATTTACTGTGCTGCATGTGCTCTATGGCTAATAATTCTAATCGAAAGATATTCCATTTTTAATTGATGCAGTTTCAAACTGACAGGTGAAATCAGTTTGGACCCATTTGCTGAGAATGTGGAAACCTGAAACCATCTATATAAAATGAATGGACTCAACTGACAGCGCATGCCCAAGACTGTAAGGTGAAAACACACTTTCAACAGCTTTGATTGAGCAGGAGATCAGCTTAGGTAAACACCAGCAGGCACACGCAGTGGGTCCCAGGACCAAGGATGAAAAACACTGCCCGCGTCTAAAGTGTGGTGAGCGTTATGGTGAGAAATGGCTGCTTCACCTCAAGCAGTTGGGTCCTACTCATTGGTAATGGCTTTATTGACTCAATGCGCCCACCCCCTTCATATCCGCTGGAAAATGCTGTGTAAGTTAAGCTAATTTGACTCTATGGGGAAATCAAGGCAATGGATTGGACAAAGAGCTGAGGCAGTGGTCGTGATTGACAGGGGCCTGAGTGAGTCACGTCAGACGGGTGGATGAGACTGCGTAAATCGATGCCAGACGAGCCTTCCCTACGAGGGCTTTGTGCTGTCGGCCTCAGAACAGTGCTGTGCCGCGGTGCTGCTGAACTGTGGCGCTGAAGGAGTTAACTCCGCTCTTCCCTTTGCTCTCCAGAGACAATTTTGTCCTGGATAGAAATAGACCTGACAAGACTTCTGCTGAATCTGTTTCTTTTAATCGCTTTTTCTCCTCTTCGCAGTCTTTTCCTTAATGCCGTTCATCTATAACAGTGTTGCATGCAGTTTTACTCTGTTCTACTTTATTAAAACACAAAGGACCTGCTATTATACGTACTCACTTTGATCCTAATTACTATAGCAAATATCATTTATGCTTTGTCATGCTTTCATATTAATATTTTAAATGTGTGTGCGTGTGTGTGGAAGGGGGGGAGGGGGGGTTCAGTTTGAGGCAGACCACCAGCCAGACTATGTCATGACAATCTGTACTTTCGTCCTTCATTATTCTAGGAGCGCGTGTCTCTTAGCAACCAGGCTGCAGAATCTATTGCTGTCTCTGTGATGCTTGTGAGCACGCTCACAAGGCGATTTCAACCGAGAGGAGAGGGGTTTGTAATGAAGGGGGAAAGGGGTGGAGGTTAGAATTTTAGCTGGTCTTGCTGAGGGAATATATCCTGCAACACCTCAAAATCCACAGAGAGAATACAGATGCATAAATGCAGCGAGCACACACACACGCACTGAAAATACCGTATTCCTGATATTATTATTCATCCAGGGCCAACACTGAAACATTCTACATTTAGTGACTTATATTTAAAAATTCTAGAAAAAATGTCACGTCATGCTTGTCAGACATTTTCAGAACTTGTCAGAACTTTTGGTATGCTAAATTTTTTCAGTACATCCCACTGTAGGATTGAGTAGTGCTGTATGTGTCCTCTGAAGCCAGTCACTAATTTCTTTCACAGAAAACTGAAATTTTTACGCAGCTGGTGCTGCTGGGTAATGAAGCAGTGAGTACCCAGTGAATGATGCCCTTCTTCCTTGGGGCAGTTATGTGTTGTCCCATGCAAATCCTGGCCATGATTAGTACTGGTATGGTCCTTTTTTATTTTAAGCTGCCAGGTGTGTTACTGCAGCACTGTTTATTTGTTTTAATAAATTTGGCGCCCAATATGGGCTGAGAACGTCCGATTACTACCCTTATTTGGAATGGGCGACTGTATGCAACCGCCAACTGGGGAGAGTGTAGACAGCCGTGGTATCCCTCCAGAACACATGGTTTTGCCAGATGCTTCTTTTCACACTGTCGACTACAGTGTTAGCATGGAGTCGAGTCAAGGGAAAACCTTTCATATGCCACTTTTACATGCAGGCGCCCGATCGACCAATGGGGTTCACTAGATAGTGATGAAAAGTGGAACACTAACTGACTGAGCCCTGTGACAGAGACGCAGTCAGTTGTGTGTTGCCTTCTGGCAGTTCTGTGTTATTCTTAGTAGTGTCTAAATTGCAAATGGTCCAACAGGATGTTATTAGTTATTAGAATAGTATATTATTCACATGCTGAAAAAAAATTAAAATTTGCCGGTTTTGATGTACACACATTGTGGGCTGATTCTGATTCTAAATCCTGAATTTGAATGGTATACATGAAAAATAATAGAGAAGCACAATTTAGCAATATTATCCTTCTAACCATGAGGTGAATTTATATGCAATTTGGTTGCTTTTTTGACATTTTGTATATGCTTTAAATTAAAATTGTGAATTGAAAATATACCATGTTTGAATTTGATTGATGTTTCACATTTTTACAAACCCACAGCATACCAAATTTAGGCAGATTTCAACAATGCAATATCCAACACTACAACTGTCCCATATTGCAAATATATCTAACAGTTTTAGAGCTGAATTTTTGGAGATTGCATTATCCAGCCATGTTTTACTGCGTAAAGGGCTGATTTTTGTGCTGTGTAATTTGTGGGTGCTCTGTGATGTATTCTGCGTGTCTGTATAGTGCAGCGTATTGATATAGCTATTTTAGTGCATGGGGAACGCTGCCAACTCTTTGTCTTTGCTGCATAGATCTGGAAAGATCTGCCTTTTTTGTCTGGCTCAGATTGTGAATGTCAATGAGAGAATTTCTCAGCGGAACACACGGTTTATACTGATAATTATAGCAATTAGCCAACAGTTGCAGCTGGGCAGCAGAATTGAGAAGAAGGGGCAGGACAGGGGCAGCTAATGGGACACAGGCGTGACTCTGAGGGAGCTGGCGAGCCCCGCACCACGGCAGTCTGTCTGTCAGCCTGATCGTGTGTGCTGTGAGAACCCTCTCTGGCTCCTTTATAGACCAGTCATGTCTGCCCTAGAAAGGAACAACCTGGAGGTGGGGTAAATCAGAGCAGTGACTCAACCTGCATTCACCAGTCACATCAGAATCTGCCTCTTATTTGTCATTCCGCAGTGCTAAACACGACTAATGACAGTTTTGTGCTCTGTAGTTACTAAAGGGCTTTTATTCCACTTCTTAACTGAGCTATTGTGTGTTCCTTTGCTGTGGAATATTTTTGATAAATCCAAATACAGTCCTTCTACCCTTCTCCTAGCCCAATGCTCCATATTGAGGATCTCTCAAAGCTAAAGGAGTGAATTTTTAGAGGAGTTTAAGGTTTTACTAGGCTCTGAAATGTCCATTTTGATCAAGCAGGTATGTTATCATTCTCATTATACCATGCCATTCTCTGCTTTAAATGTGGTGCATGTGAAAAGGTTTCATGAATGCAGAGATGAGTGCAGTCAAAGTTATATTTAGTATATTTTTTATTGCAGGGCAGTTTGCTGCAGTCTGTCCCAGAGCCTCTCCCCATCATAGCCTCTCGGACGTCACTGCAGGCTAGTTCTGCTCTACCCCGCTACCTCTTCAGGAGCGTAACCATAGCAATCAGCAGGCTGATTGGGGTTTGATTCCCTGGTGGTGCAAACTGGATTTCAGACAGGAAGGTGGTCCACCATTTCCTGTGTGTGAGAGAGAATAGAAGAGCTGTCAGCCTGACTCAATATGACTTCAGAGCATCAGCACATTTACCTCTTTCCCCAGTCCTCTCGGCTTTCATTCCATCGTTTGTTCTCACATCAAATCAAAGTTTAATTAAATGGTTGAATTTGACAAATTTCAGTGTAGCCTACTCTGTCACTATATTTAGTGTCTTCCGGTTTGATCACGTACAGCTAATAACTCAACATAACCATGAATTCCTTAAAGTTGTGTCTAGAGATGCTGTTGAACTGCCCACTGAGCTATGCCATATAGAAACATGTGCCATACTGTTTTCTTTATTGAGTGTAGTGAATGCTTAATGTACATGTATGGTTAAAGTACCCCTTTGCTGCAACATCCTCCATCGTTATAAATGAGTACTCCAAATCTGGCCATCTCCACCCACTCACCAAAGGAGTCTCTATTATGTCTAAAAGGCAGGGGATACCTGGCCATCTGAAGGCATCCTTTGGCAAACTGTGAGCTGCCCAACAAGACATGCGACCACAATAGCCAATGGCATGGTCCGGATTTGATTTTGCACTGTAGTTACTGCACCACAGACCTGATTAATGCAAAAAAAGTGAATGGTTTTTGGAAATATCTGATAAACAGAGCAGGCCTTAAAATAGTACACTGTGGCAGAGAACCTCACCAAAGGGACGGATGTCACATTGATTTACCACTCACTTCTCACATTGTTGACTACCAGAGGGTCAGACAGTGCTGCATATCATACAGTCAAACAAGGGAAATAATTCAACCCAGACATTTAGTGAGCACTTATAATTAAACAAAAATTGTCATTGCCATTTTCTACATAAATGTTTAATTAGTCAAAACCTTGTTAGCTGTGACCATGTAAAGAGAGGTGTCCCTACTGTAAATATGTGCAGTGATCTTTTATTTGAGGATGGGGGAGGGTGACGTGCCTTTGGATTCCTTAGGAAGCAGTCAGACTGACTCCGCAGGGTAAAGGGTCTAAATGCACCATAAATACTTCTGAAAGACTGATCGGCGTGACATTTCAGAGCAGTGTAAATGTTTTTATTTCTCTCTACCCGTCTCATCCCTTATCTGCTTTATAGTGCTGCCAGTGCGTCAGGCATGGCTGAGCATCCATTATCGCAATGGTATTGGTAAGTTTAATTGCCTCTCTGTGAAATGCGCACGCACCAGTCAGCAGAGCAGTGCAGCGAGGCACAGGCCGACGGCCTAACTTCCACACTTTTCTCTGAGAGCAGAGAGCCTCTCCCGGTCTTTAATCACCCAGAATGACAAGCCTTGCTGGAGCTACGTCAGCGGCTGTGACCCGGGCGCCAGTAAAAATAGATCTCGGTCCGCCACCACACACTGTCCTTCCTCTCTCTCTCTCGCTCAGTTCTGTCTTTATTTCTCCTTCCAATCTCCAGATAAACTTTGGGACGGGATTTAAATTCTGAATGAGAGGAAAGGAGGCAGAAAGGGGAAAAGAGAGTGAAGTGGACTGGGTGAGATTTGTGTGATGGTCTTCCTGACTGCAGGAATGAGTCATCGGCTCCTGTGTGTGTCTGGATACATGTGACAAATGTGTGTCCGTGTAATGCAGATGGGCCATTGTGTGGTGATGTATCTTTGTACCAGTGTGTGCACGCGGGGGTGTGTGTGTGTGTGTGTGTGCACGCGCGCGCGCGCATGTGTGTATTTCTGTGTTTTTGACAGGAATACACTTTGATCCTTTGATCTCTTGAATCAGGAGCGGGGGGGTTGGGGGTGGAAGGAGAGCAATGCTTTGATGTGCAGAGATTGGTTACATTAAAAAACGAGGGCAGATGCTGATGTTAAAATGCTCAGAGGAAACTCAAACCCTCTGAAGGGTAGGATCAGGGAAAATGGTGTGTAATGAGTTTACATCGGTGGTGTAAAGGTGTAAGCATTTGTGTGAGATGGCCAATGCTTAATAGCTACCCCAGAGGCTGCTGAAGCATATGTGTGCTATAAGCTGCCCAAGGCTGTGTGAGCCCTTAAGATTACAGCAAAGGAATGTCAGATATAAATTGCATAGACCGCATCATACCAGACAAGTGTCATATAGTGTTGATATGAATAATTATATATTAGTATAATATACTATTTAACACACCCACACACACTCACACAGTAAATCACAAATGTTATATTGCTTCTAAATTTACCCTAACTTTGGCAACGATGAAGTTACAGCGAGGAAACACTGAATTTTAATTTGGCAAGGGAAACCACTGAATATAATAGATGGCTTTGTACATTTCAAGAGTTCTTTGTACCCAATCAGTCATAAATAACACACATCCATATGCTGGCTTGTAGTTGTACTTCTCCTGGTGTCTGCCAGAGACAGTTTAGACACCTCATAATGTATTTGACCTCAGAGATATACTTCTTGGATGTAAATTTCTATGAGAGGCAGCCTGGATGCTGGTTTTGAAATGGGAATATAAGGAGGGGCTGTGACATGTATATCACTGTTTAATACAGTGGTTTATTTTTTATTAGCAGTGGCCAAACGTTGTCAAAAAAATATTTTGGAAAAAAGGACCATACTGACCATTGCAGTTACAAATATATATACAGTATGTTCTCTTGCTGCTGGGTTGGGAATGCCTGTATTGTACAGAAAAGTGGCAATTACTGAATAAAATGAGTTCAGAGAAAGTGAGTCTGGAGAAGACAATACAGACAAATGGTTTTACACAGAGGCTCCAGCACAGAACTGCATCACCTTCATAAGATATTATGACAACAGCTGAAGATTAAAAAACGAATAAAGCTGTACATGATGGATCTCAGCTTCCATGCTTCCTAACCAACTGTGCACCTGTCTGTTTCACATTGAAACATCACCATTCAAAATTCATAAATGATCAGAACATATCTGATATAATGGACTCTGTTATGTTGTGTGATAGAATGTGCACCATGAAAAATCTGTTAGCTCATGCTTATGAATGAATTAACTATTAGTTTTTCCTTACATACTTAATAAATTAAAAGTCAGTGGCTCAGAAATCCACCACGGGTTTCTGCAAAGGAAGCTACCCGTTTCCTCTTGTAGATCTGCCTGTACTCCAAAACATTGTAGCTGCACGGTGTCACTATGCTCCAGAACCTTCTCATTGAGATCCAGAGCCATTTTCTCTGAATTTCAGAACACTCCCTTTGAATGATAAATTCTGTGGATGATATGAACTGATGATATGAGGCTTCTGTAAAGATGACTGCCGCTATGACGATCCCCGAGGTACAGGATCCTGCTTTAATTGGAAGCAGTGGTAGTCCCTGTGGTGGGGAGAGGTCACTCATTACCCAGTTACAGGGTAATTTTGTGGCTGAGGCTCTGCAGTGGCTCAGACGGCTTGTGTCCAGACTCGGTCTCAGCTAGCTACCCTTCTTATTCCTGCCTTTGGAGAGTTCTCCACAGTGGCCTCATTTCTACTGTTATTTGTTCTCCCTGTGCACAGTTACACAATGCATCAAGATGGATGTCCAGCCCCTCTGCGCCCGACCACAGCAGCCCGCTGAACTGGGTCGTCATAATGAACCCCAGTAGATGTTTTTCACAGTCTTTCTGCGGTTTTCATTTTGTAAGCAAAAATGGCATCAGTGATTAATGGCAAAAATTGCGCGAAAGAAATGGACTCATGTAGACCATGTTCTACATTCCGTTCTAGGAATCAAAACCTGATCTCTGGGACCATCTTGACCACATTGCTAAGAGGTCCTGACCTGGTTAAGAGGCGGTAATGGCTCCCTGTGAAGCTTAATATTGATGACATCATCTTTTCTCGAAGGTGTCATGTGCTTTCCTTACAGTAGGCATGAGTTAGGCAATGATGCTGAATCCCAACTATAATTGAACCCCTTATGTAACACGTGGCACTAAACCCTTCCTGGACAAAAAGTCTATCCTTTTCAATCTTGACTGTTACTCAACCGTTTTGTAATATGCATTCATATCCGTAATTGACCATAATTGGACAAGTTTTTCTACATACTGCACTTAATGTGACACAGACAATCAGAATATTAATGATGATAGGCGCGCTCCGTTATAAATGCGTCCCAGACTGCTCCACACTACTCAGGACAGCTGCCTAAAGGGAGAGGGGAGTGTGAGAGGAACAGTAAGTTCTAGTTCTGAAACTGTCAGGTCCTGTCTCTTTAACACTTCCTCACAATGCCCTAAGATATTCCGCACTCAACGGCAAAATGTTTTGTTCATCATAAAAGGGACGAGCGGTTTCACTCTTTTTCTTACGTTAGACAATTATTTAAAACAGTCTTAACTGGAAACGGTACGTTCTCCACATTGTTCAGTATGATTAGTGCGCGGGGAGTGAAAGTGGCATGAGCAGCTAGTTATGCCTTGCTGTTGTCAGGCAGCCACGTTACTGGGAAATACTACATGTTCGTACTAGAGTTTCTGTGGCTCTACCGCTGTGACAGATGCAGCTACATCAACCCCTGCTGTCTCCCTCTGCACAGAAAAAACAATGGATGCGCTAACATCGGTGCGGTGATCTGGCTGCGTAATCGTATAATTATCATTGATAAGGTGGAAATAACTTTTTGGCATTACACTGTTGAAATGTGAGATGTGGGAATTTATATATCAGATAAACACCCAAATGATACATCTGTGGGTCAAAAGAATTGTCCCTTTTGTTAGAGCCTGGAGAAAGAAGAAGATAATTGCATGAAGAGTGTTTATAGTTAAAGGAATCATTTAGTGAAATGGATCTTGGAAATCTATGAATAGAAAGAAACGGTACCTGTCTCACATTACATATGTACGTTTCCGTCTGAACAAACTTGTACACATGGGCAAGAACTGTAGTCTTTGTTGCCAATTGATTTTATGCCTTTTTCAGGAAATATGAACTGGAAACTTTACAACCGCAGTTAAACGGTGCAATTGTCCAGGACGCTGTTAGTTAGTGTGGGTATTGAACGGCTGTTGATTCCCACTATCAATGTCTCTGCAGACATGTGGAACAATAGCATCTTCTCTTTCCTGCCAATGTTTCAGAGCCATGGGAGCATCTGAAACTTTTATTACACACCTTCGTTTCCTTCTGGGTGCAGCTCGTTTATGCAAATCTGTGCTAATCTATGGTTTTAGTTCTTTATTGCTCATAAATTTAGCTGATTTAAGTAACAGAAACTCCCAGTAGCAGTGTTCCTTGGGAACACAGACAGGCGATTATTTCTGGATTTTAGGGAAAGGCATCTATTGCATTTGATTCACGCTAATGTCAATGCTTGTAATCATGTCTGTTTTTCATATGCATGTCAAACGCCTCTTATTTTCCACGAAAAACATGTAGGTCTGGCCTGTGATTTGGACCAGCTCACAAACCTTGCTCTTGCACTCCCGGGCCATCACTTTCATGTTACCTAGCGACTGTCACCATAGTAACAGAGATATTTTGGTCATTACCAATGGTCACAAAACGCACAGTGCAGAAATGGGGGTGTTTGTCACATCTCTTTTAAATCCATGTGAACAATCGCGTGGCTGTAGAACACAGGCAGTTGAGTGCAGCTGTGTTGTACACAATGTGTGTGTTCTGTTAAAATATCCTGCGCCATTTGCCGACACAGTTACCCCTCTGGATGTGATGGTAGTCCATGCTCCTGGAATGTTTCTGCTGTGTATTTAGCAAGTTGCTTATTAATCAGTGTGCATTTTGTTGATGTATTTGAGTAAAGTAGTGGCAGTGATAGGTTAAGGAGCTGTATGGGGTGGGGGTGGACGAGGGTGGGGGTATTTCATGTGTTTTTGTTCATTTTGTTCGGAAAAAAAAACCCTTAGCACTCCTCACACTCACCACATCCATCACATATCCCTCCATTTTAAGTGTAGCTGGATGTACACTCTCGCCATTAGTGCTCGACCACCCCCAGCTGCCCTTTCCTGCAACCCATGATGAATATGAATCAGAGCTCATAAACATTCATTGTGTGATAAATTTGCCTAATGGGCCGGGCTCAATTATAAACAATCACAACCCAGCTTAATCCATCCTGGCATCCTCAGCACGTCCACAAACTTGTAACAGATCAGGGCAGTCAGTACCAAATGCATTCTGATCCATACCAGATCAGCCATTATATGATTCCCTCTGCTAAATACGAGCAGTCATTACCAGGTACACATCAAGTCTGCTTTATGGTGATTACTTAGTCAATTTAAATCAGCACAGCCAATGTGATATATATGTTAATTTTCTTATTTTCTACACGGATTATCAATTTATTATTTTGACAAATCTAAATATTTTTAGCAGAAATTTTTAAAACAGGTTTCAGATCAGTTCCAATTATTGATATTGCTGTATTTCTGTATGTTCAGAATATTTGTATTTATAACAAACCGTAAATACAAACATTATTGTTGTTGTTGTTGTCAAGCATAGTGAAAATAATTTTTTTAAAAATAGCGGACCACTGAAAAACAAAAAAGTATATATATAAAATATTAATAAAATATGAATGACCTAATGAAAACCTGATATAATGAAATGTCCCTGGTTTGTGTTTTGGTTATAAACAAAATTGAAGGATGGTTGCTACTAGAGGAGAGTGGCTCGTTTTTAAAAATAAGGCCACTGTTATGCAAGTGTTCAATTCCCATCAACGAAGGATTCAAGTTTCATCACAAACATTTCAAGTTATTTGAATGACCTTCATTCTCAATTAACTATCTTAGATGTTGTGATATAATGCATTTTGTTGTAGGAAAAAAAATCTTGTTGATTCATTTGGGCATTTTTTATGAGTAAGATAATGGACTGCTTGTCTGGTCCTGGTCATTTATTCCTGACTAATTCCATTAAATAATTAATCACAGGAAACAGGACAAGTGAACTTGGCAGCATGCCAAAATATCATCCAATAGCCTTCTAACCCTGGAATTGATGATCCCAATTGAATAATGAGATTTGTGTTTACTACTGTTTCTATTGATTACCTCCTGCTTTTAGAAATTGTTCCGAATTACCAAATAAGGTTTATTTGACCACCAATGTCATTAATTTGCCTTCTGCAGGATTTTGTTACATTGAATCAAAATCAGATATTGTATCTGCAGCGCTTGTTAAATCTAAGACATTTGTTGTGTTACATTTGTTGTCTGTCAATATGTAACATGCCATTCTACATGCCATTCTTGGCATATGAGAGTGAAGATCGGAACAGTGAGTGACAGAAGGCTGTAGGTACTGTATGAAAGGCTTAGCATGTTAAGTCTTGCTGGGGGTGCATTGGGTGGCTGAGCAGTGAGCTGTGAAGTGAATGGGCTCTGCACCTGCCAGGGGAAGCCTTGGGTCCTCTCTGCGCTGACCCCCGTGCGGGGGTTTTGGGAATTTAGAGAATTAACTCTGCAGGGTGGCATGGCAGGTTGGACATTGATGTGTTGTGCATAGCCCAGAGGTACCTCTGTCCATCTGCAATATAAATCTAATATGGCTCTGCAGCTCTGCAGTATACTGTAGAACTGTGTAAATTCTGCCTTTATCAAATGTGATGTGCTGTGTTGGATGGTGTTGCAGAGGCATTATCTTCTCAGCCAAGCTGCAGTATTAATGATAGTGCTGTGTCACAGCATTCTCTTTTTTAAAGGATTCTGGCATTTCTGTATGGTTTTCTGCTCATTATTTAAAGTAGAGTTGGCCCTATTGCATTCTCAAAAATGACATTTTGCATCTATTCCCCTTGGACACTGGACTCAAGGGTCGTAAAAGAAGGAGGCGCTTTTAACAAGAGTAGCACGTTTTAGGACTGGTTGGGACAACATGCCATTTTGAGAAAAAGACAGGCAAGGAGAGGGGAGAGATGGACAGAGAAGAGACTGGCAAGGAAAGGAGAGAGAGAGATAGACAGAAGAGACAGGCAAGGAAAGGAGAGATAGAGATGGACAGAGAAGAGACAGGCAAGGAAAGGAGAGATAGAGATGGACAGAGAAGAGACTGGCAAGGAAAGGAGAGATAGAGATGGACAGAGAAGAGACTGGCAAGGAAAGGAGAGATAGAGGTGGACAGAGAAGAGACTGGCAAGGAAGGGAGAGAGAGAGATGGACAGCGAGGAGACAGCACAGGAGAGGGAAGAAGGGAGGGCAGAGGTGGAAGTAATAATGGTCTCCATGTGCCTCTGAGCTATGTTTATCCTCTCCTGACAGAACTGCAGCCAAATAATACGGCACTCTGCGGTCTTGAGTTGGCAGTTTTATTAATTACAAAAGAAAGATTCTGCAAAAGACAAGTCTCCCGGAGGACTGCAGACTGCTGTACACTCAGGTGCAATGTGCATGTTCTTTCAGTTTTTTACAGACCCCTGTGCCAGCAGCCCCTGTCTCCATGGTAACTGCAGCCGCAGTGGCGATGGTAGCATGTACACATGCGAGTGCAGCGATGGTTTCGAGGGGGAGAAGTGTGATCAGCCCCTCCTGAGCCTGGCCACGTTTGCCTGGGCCTCGTCGTCTGCACCACCTGCCCCAGAGCATGCCACACCTGCCACGACCAGCACGCCCACCACTGTCCCTTCTACGACTCAGGCTCCACCCACACTGCAGCCATGGCAACCTAGGTTGGGACAGAGAGTGGCTGAGATAGCTTGGGAAGAGGAGCAGGTAAGCTTATTCCTGTCGGGGTGTAGGATCCACGCAGTTCCTGCTTAATCCCTTCTGAAGATCTCTGGCATCTATAAAGCAAGACATGTTGGCCAATAAATAATGCAGAGTAAATATGACTGAATGACTGATTGAATGTGAGGATGAATGATGAACTTACGAACAAGCAAGTAAAAAAATGAATTAATTATGTAACAGAATCAGTATCAGTAAAAAAAAAACATTTTTCCGGTCAACTGGATGAGAATTTCTACATATAAATATATCATACCACTTCTTGAAATATGAGTTCTAATGCAGTGGCAGTGATTTTTGTTTGGACAGTAATGCACACTGATGATCAGTCCGCCAACTTGATACTACACCCAGTACTGGCACGTGTGTGTGTACGTGTGTGTGTGTGTGTGCGTGCCTGCGTGCGCATACCTTACCTTAGCTGGGAGAACCACTGTGTGTACTGCACATGTCCCAAGTGTGTTTACTTGTGTACCTGTCTCACATGTTTTGGTTCCTATTTCTGTCATGTCACTGTGCATGTACCTTTCCCAGGTGGGAAACTATGTGTGCATACCTGTCTCAGATATGCTTGTTTTGTGTAATTTTTCCAGGTAACAGACGGGACAACCTGTGGGAATGTGTCCTCAGGAATGGTCTCTCTTTCCCTAGAGATAGCTGACGAGACAGCTGTAAAGTAAGAATAAGCCTGTTTTATCAAATTATATTAAATTTGAATCTGTCTGTGAAATCCATCTGGCTGAAGAGTGTGTGGGTGTAATGAGGGTAGGACTGCTGTGAGTTTTGAACCTCGGCCATGTCACACAAAAATAGCTATGATTAGCCCTGCTGAGTTAAAGACCAATGGTCCCCAGTTGAGGGAGCAAATCAAATTAATCTTATTGCTTTATCAGGAGCGACCTCACTGTCTGTAGCAGTCGTTCATGTGCTAACCCACGTATCTGTTCTCCTAAAAATGGCCACAGGATGTGTACACTGGCCGTGGGTGCACTATGTGGTTGTATGTGAAGCGTTTGTGGGTCGAGGGTGTACACAGGGAACACTGTACTGTGTGTGTGTGTGTGTGTTATTTTCTGGCAGGATTCAGATGAATGGCAGTTGGGCTGCAGTTCTGTGGCGAGTCGACGAGAGAGAGTTCCAGCGCTGCTCCATCTTAGACGGCTCTGCTGCCTGGATCCAGCAGGCCTCGGACGGACTGGTTCTGCCCGGGGAGTCCCTCCCCCTCGGTCACAGCTACTTCCTGGGTAAATCCTACCAGCAGAAATTTTTAAATAAAATGTGTGCTGAACAGATGTCCAAAAATGTGTCAACTAAACTGAAGTGTTCCACCTAACAGGGGAATTTCAAAAGCCTAAACTCTAATACTTGTGTTCATGATTTTTTCTTAAGTCTGTGAATTATTTTGTGAATCTGTAGTGGAAGTGCATGTGTGTGTGTGTGTGTGTGTGTGCGTGTGTGTGTATGCCCGTGCATATGTGCATGTGTGTATGGGTGTATACCTGTGATGTTTTGGAGAGTAGTCTTTGTGTTTGTGTGCTTGTAGCTGATTGGAGCTTAGAGAAAGATGATACGGTCATTATGAGTGACGTTTGCTGTACAGGCCGGATCCCCGGTCTCCTAATGGTTCTGACTGCTCCAGCACTGGCCCTTCTCCCCTCCTGCTCTGCACTGCCAGCTCCATCCAGACCTTCAGTCACACTCAGCCACTGATTAGCATGCTGAATGCTGGGTTATGAGAAAAACAAAATAAATAAAACCTTTCCAGTGACTTACAAACATGATGCACAAATCACTATGGCATGTGGTTCAAAGACTATGTTTATGTCTTCTCTACAAAGTGCATAAATGTCAGAATAGCAATGGAAATATTGCTTATTTACCTGGTGGCTTCTTATTTATTTATACCTTTTAATTAAAGGATTTTTATTAGGTATTAATACCCTTTCAAAAAGTCTCTGCAGGAAAAGAAACTCATTTTTACATTGGGTGAAGCTGGTCAGTATGATTGCCACAAACCTTGCCTTCTAAGGGCATGAGTACACCCAAACTGTGCCATGAAAATGTGCCTGACACCATTACGGAACTACCAGAACCCTTCACCATTGGAACACTATTGAGCTTCTATTTCTATACCATGCTTGCTCTTATGTTTACTTGTAGCCAAGTGACTACTTATGTATATGCTAAATTAGCTTAGCATGCTGTTACATGGGGCAGATGTGCTTTATTGCTAAGTAGCTGGCAAGTGACAGGAAAATTTAGAAAATGGCTGACTAGCGCCAAAATGATGGATCAGAGCGACTAGCTTGCCAACTCACTGGTATTTCTTTCACTTCTTCTGTCTAATCAGAGAGAATGGGTAGGAGGCATATCTGATTCATTCAAATCGGTAGTGAGGCAAGACCACATCATGCCTGCATAGGATCAGATCCATGGAAGTTATAATCATAGGCCTAAATTAACATGTACAAAGCTCCCAGGATCTGATCCTATTTAACCACGACATTTCTCGTCACTATTGGCTGCTTTCACTCACTGGCCGATTCCTGCAGGTTTCTTTCGGAGTGGCACCCCTGGTGTTTCTGAGGTGCTACTGCGCCTGCATCTCACAGTGAAGGCCAGCAGCTGTGTGGAGCCCGGCAGCCGCTTCAGCGACCCACAATGCTCTGGGAGGGGGAGATGTGTCACTCAGCCCACAAAGGTAGAGTCAATGCTGGACCCATTCCGGACACACCTGTGGGCTTTTACACCTCATACATCGAGTAATAGCAGTCATGTCATACAACAGTAAAACTACATCATTATACCAGTATCAGAATGTATGAATATGAATCATTATCATATTAGCACCAAAAACACATTTCCTTTCTGTGTTCCAAGACCGGTCTTGTGTCTTCTGTCTCTTTCTGTGTACCAGAGCACCTTTTACTGTGAGTGTGAGGAGGGATATTCTGGAATCTTCTGTGAGGAGTTTGATGCTTGCCATCTGAAGCCTTGTGAGAACAGTGGCACATGCAGTGACCTAAGACAAGGGGATGAGGGGCGCAACTTCACGTGCACCTGTCCTCCAGGTGTGTTTCACAGCTTCACCTGTGCAGTCCTCACCCTTTTTAGCCCAAAGTATAACACCACAGTTACATCTGCACGGCAGCCATTTTGTGTCAGTGTTCTGTGTTTTCTA
The DNA here is from genome assembly GCF_013347855.1 of Anguilla anguilla. Taxonomy (NCBI): domain Eukaryota; kingdom Metazoa; phylum Chordata; class Actinopteri; order Anguilliformes; family Anguillidae; genus Anguilla; species Anguilla anguilla. Next base: position 17,057,762 of record NC_049212.1, on the reverse strand, counting down.
AGACATAAACAACAAATGGTAAAACACTGTAATCATTATGTTTAGTTCTATTTTGTACAATAACCCTTATGTTTATTTTTTGTTTTAAAGCTTTATGAATTGAGCTTTATATTTTATATTCTATAGCTCAATATCTGACCTCAACAGACACATTGAAAGTGAGGATAAATGTAATAACAGGTATCACATGAAAAACATCTAATGTTATTAACCATAGTGAAATAATAAAATCGCTTGTTCACTCTTCCACATCTCTAGTTTACATGACTAATGTCTGGTTGCATGCAATACAATGTCCTACATTACATTACAGAGTCCTACATCTTTGAAATGACCCTTGGAAGTATACAGTATGTCCCACAAGTCTCCTTTCTCGTGCAACAGCCCTTTCTCGTATCAGGGAGTGACATTGTGCCAAATTGTCCCTGGAATCTGAAATGCAAAAATCGATGATTTAATAATTTAGCTGAGAATGGCCTTGCCATTCAACTGACCTTGTACCTGAGTCCGCAGGGAAATGGTAGATTAAGGGTATTACACATGGGCAGTTTGTGTGACAAAAGAGAACACATGCATCAGACCTGGATTACATCCTGCTTGGAAGTGTAGTATTTGTGATGACTCAACATAAATAAATGTAGTGTAAGACATTCACCCTGAGTTTCCAAGTGACTTGTTTGTCTATGGTAAAGGTACAGGTTTCTCTGTTTAATAATCATAACCAGCTGCAGAGGAGCACCAAACAATGAAGTTTATTTTTATTTCTTTCAATATGCTGCCAAGACTCTGATAATAGTTTTATTACCCTGAAGAGACAGAAAAAAAAACTAACAAATGAAATACTGGTTCATTAAAATGGTAGAAAATCAATCATATCAAGTGTGCTGTACAAAGAAATATTCTGGCTCATTGCACCGAGACACAATAAAAAAATCTGGAAGATATATTCATAGTCAAAGCCAGAGAAACTGATCAGCTGATGAGCTAAATATCCTGATTTACTGTTTCACATCTGCAGGAATAATGTGAATTGATTTCATTTTGAAAATAATACTTTAACATTAATCACTGGTTCTTTTCAAACAGTGAACCAGTGCTTTCTACACGTGGACAGTTCTGTGGGTTCTGTGTGCATAATACAATGCTGTGTTGTAGTGTTTTCCAGAGTGTGCTGATGAGTATGAATTGTGGGTGAGAATAGTATCGTTGGTTGCATTGTCGTGTCACGTGGTATTTATTGCTGAATCAGGGTGGCATGTGTTTCATTGTTCCCTTGTTTGCTTTATGCTCCAGGGTTCGCAGGAGAGCGTTGCCAGGTTCTGGTGGATCACTGCCTGTCTCAGCCCTGCAGGAATGGGGCCACCTGTTCCAGTGACCTCCTCGGACCCACCTGCCATTGCCCGGAGGGTAGGGACCACCCTCAACCAGTAGAACCCATCTTACCAGCATTTAGTCATAGAGCCCATATCATATCATATCTCAGCCTAGCATACCTCTCAGAACCTGCTCTAATCTCTCAGTATCCAGAACCCAGTCGAGAGTTGACCCTACTCAAGAGCCAAGCTTTACTGTGTAAGTCCCCAAATCCAGGCTAACAGCAACCCAGTCCCAGAAATCCCGACCTAATCCTGACCCTCCTCCAGCATCCACACTGGCCAGTTTTTTGTCCTGTAGACAGAGTACAATTATGTGATTGCATCCCCTTACCAGTCTTTTTTGTGCTGCTGTGATTGATTTGTAATAGAACGTTATCTAAGTAACAGCCATTATCATTGATGAATGTCCTTTCTATAATGACTGTTGTGGTGTGGTCATCTTTGTCCACTTGACACTTGAACTTGAACAATTTATGACTCATCATTATGTGGCTCCACATGGTCTGTCACCCAGAGTGACTCTGTCGCATCACTGTAATGAAACCAGAACATTTACATGACCTGTGGTCCTCCCGGGTGTCTTGTCTTGTAATGGATCACTAATATGGTGAATGACGAAGCACTCCAAAAGTCTCATTCAAACTCTCTCTCAAAAAAAAAGAAAAAAATGCACCAGGCAAAATAATAAAATAAATAAAAACACAAATGTCAGAAACAAAGCTGGCTGCAGAATCCCACTTTGCTCAGAAGAGTAACAGCCTCCTTCAGGACCACTGAACAATGCATTCCCCGCTGAATTATTTATTGGGATTGGAAATGTTCCAGTACACACACAAAAATGCTGCTCTTTCAGGAACTGAGGTGACTATATTGGGGAATGGCCTTAGAAATCTTCAATTAGCTAAGTGAAGTCGGGGAGCATAGCTTCAGGCAGTTAATGCCTTAGTCAGTGCTGCTTTTGATCCACTCCCTGCTTTTAGATGATTTTTGGTTGCTTCTCATGCAGTATATACCTATTTAAAGCTTCTTTCTTAATGGTTTCTCTCAAAGTTTCACACTCTCAACCATGTAGCTACAGAAGGGATATGATGCTAGTTAAGTACACATCTGGGATCATCAGACCTGCCCTTAATGAGAACATATTGAGACAGGAGGGAATGCAGCCAGAAGTACCTTAAACATGTTTCACAGTTTTCACCACCTTTCAGTAATAGTTAGCTAACAAGCATTTATTCAGTGAAGAAATATTTAATATTGATTTCTGTTGAAAAACATGGAACATGCTGTACATTTACTTTACTTTATGAACTAAGCTGCCCCCATCTTGTCAAATACACACGCACAATGTCCTCCCATCTAGTCCCTTTCCGTCAGATCCCATCACTGTCCACCATACCCTGGTGGAGCTGTCCCCTGTGTCTGTTGCCTTCAAGATTGTATTTTGTCAGACTGAGAGGGTGGGGGGGGGGGGGGGATGCCCTAGAACTTAGTGTCAAACCCTGCTCTTCTTGTCAAGAATGAATCCTAATGTGTCAGTCCACCAGTTGACCAAGGCCATTGATGGCAGGATGAATTATGGGTAATACAGCAAGGGGCAGAGTTGTCCTGGCTGTTGATGCAGACCGGGTCCCAGGGTGCAGGTTCTGCAAACCTGATCTGACACATCGCTGGGTCTGCCCAAAATGCGGCGTGTTAGTTCTGTCCTCCGGATCACGCGCTGCAGTCTCCGCTCGGATCCTCAGAGGCTGCCGAATATAGGCCTGCGCCTCTTCTGCTTTCTGTTCTGCCCCTCCCCACGTCCTCCTGTTTGACACAGTTTTGTGAAAACGAAGGGAGGACGGCCTGACAGAATCTTCCTCCACCAATAGCAGAGCGGAAGAGGAAAAGGAAGAAGATGTTTGCGCCCAGTGATGCAGGATGACTGGATTATCATTTCCATCCTCCTGTATGATATCAGAAGCCAAGTGAATTATCGCAGAGAGGATAAATCCTAAACATCCAGCTCAAGGCTTCTCGGCTCTGACCCAGGACAGGAAGCGGGTCAGCCTCTGATTCCAACAGAGCAATATCACCTTGAGGGAGGAACTGTTTTTTATTTCAGGAGATACGCTGTGGTGCTCTTTTATCACTGCAATAAAGAGTGCGACAGCTTTGCACTTTTTCCACAGTATAACTGCAGCCCGACTTCACTGTGAGTGTGCTTTCAGACCCCACCTGCCGCACAGACTTCGTAACACAGCAGATGTCATCCATTACGTAGGACCACACCCCCTGCGTTTGACGCAGGAAGACTACAGACCTGACTCTTAATATAATAAGGCTACAGATCTCACCTCTCTGCAGATACATGGTAAGATTTACAGACCCCCACCCTGCAAGAAGATACAAACCCTGCCTGCAGGTATACTAAATATATAAGAATATAGGAGTGCAGGATGAAGTGTAAATTAGAAGCATTATTCATGAGTGTAGGCCACAAGCACACATTTGTCTTGATGAAACTGTATTTGCAGAAGATGTTCAACTCCACCAAGAAAATGACTCCATTTTTTTGTCTGTTTGATTTTAATTTATTTGATATTCATGTATTCATAAATATTGCCACGGTGACAATGAACCGGCAGTGAAAGCAGAGAGATTTCATTCTGAATGCTTTATGGACACAGTAGTATAGGTGTGCACAAAGCATGACAAGTAATATTAGTGCCTTTTTGACAGGAAATTACATGTCTTTATGTTTCAACTTCATAAGTCCCACACACTGAAAGTAAAGGCATTTGAAGGTGGACCAAAGAAACTCAGCAGAACTCACAGGAGAGTGCGCTGTCTGTTGCCCTACTTGAGAGAACACTGATGTACTGCTTCCTGTGTCTTTAACGATGGGACTTTATACACCATTTGGAACAGGTGAATGTTGCACTGCTTTACTTCCCCCTCAAGTGGTGCAAAATGGAACATATCCAAGAATTCCAATGAATGTATAATTTTGAAAAATTTCTGTAAAACATAGTTGGTCAATAATCTTGCCCAATCTTAGTGGTTACTTAAGACAATCTCATTTTCATACTTGATGATGTGTGTAAACACTTCATTTCGTTTGAGTATTTTTGAAAATGAACATGCCCACAAAACGAGGAGAGTTTGAATGGTCCGGTATCTCACAAGCTGGGGACAGTTACGTGTCCCGTAGTCAGGTGCTGCATTCTAACCAGTGTGCACTGCGGCTAACTGCCCTGCAGGGCCGCACATAATTGGCTCTGAGTCACTGAGGAAAGAGGGCTTCATTTAGTGGGGCTGTCGCATCAGGTAATTGGGTTGCCTACAGGCTGCCTGCTCCAGCTGCGGATAAAAGCTACATTTCTGACACCATGGCTGCATGGCTCGGCTGCTGGGCTGCAGTGTGTAACTGTGAGCAGAAACAGTATCTGGCAGCATGCATTTTTCAGAGCTGGCGGGTGATGATGCAAGTAATAGCTACAGATATGAGTTTCAAATTGGGAGGAAATAATGCATTTACATTTGAGGACATTATTTATCATTGAAATATACTGTAGTTAGAGCTGTACAGACTATGTACACAGTATTCAGGCAGTGACTGTCAAGAAGAGGCAGAACTGGGTTTCCATCTTCCAGCATGGCTTTTTCAGTTGTAAAGATTTGAACGTGTTATGTCTTATTCTTGAGGGGAAAGGACATTCAGGTTTGATAATTCTCAGGTTTTACCTGTTCTTACATTCATTCATCCCTGAATACATTGTGTATCTGAGTGTTTGACACAAGGTCTCAGGGCTTCCCCGAAGAGTACTTGGTTGTGTTAGCTGGCCTTCCTCTGCCAAACACAAGCCACATAAAATGAACGTTGCATTCAAAACTCCAAATCCTTATCCTTTGCCTTCAACTTTGTCCAAAACGTACTGTATTTTGCGCACACTTAAGATGGAAGGACTTGGTTCTCCCGGCCGAGGGAATACTCCGTCAAAGCCTGCCACATTGGGGTCATTGTCATGGCAGCGGAGAGGAGAGCAGCAGAGCTTTGTCCTGCGGGGCCCGTGGGTTAAAGGTGAAATATGAGCGCAGTAATTCCATCAGCGCGCGGCCCATCTGGGGACCCGGCGCTCCAGGTCCCATCGGCCCTTTCTGATTAATTGCCTCGGAGGGCGGAGACAGCCTGGCTCCATGTTTCACCCGGAGTGATGAATATTTATACCACAGTGTTAAGGAAGACTCATTGTGTCCGTAAGTGTCTGGAGTAGCTGTACATGTTCCCACTGCATCCCGGCACCACCAACTGGGGGACTATGGGTGCTGGTGGTTGTGTGAAGTTTAGATCTTACATTCCTGTCTGTGGGTCCTTGACTGTACGTTTTCACCCTGAATCACTTTCCCACTTCCCTTCCCTCTGTTGAGTTTAATAATGTTTGATTATGCTTTATTGGGATGAGTGAACATAAAAAGATATGCCAAAGCAATTAAAGAAATTAGTCATGAGAAGAGAATTAATACACTAGCAACTGAAGTAAATAAAACAATTTGCTGACTCTCCCACTTGTTTCTCTCTCTCTCTCTCTCCCACTCCCCCCATCTCTCCTTCTCTCTCTCTCTATCTGCAGGGTACGAGGGAGCGCAGTGTGATCAGAGGATTGACCCCTGTGCCTCCTCTCCCTGCCACAACAACGGCAGCTGCTTCTCGGATGGGCGGGGCTTCGGTTTCGGCTGCAGCTGTGCCCCTGGTTTCACGGGCCCCACCTGCGCCCAGCTCGTCGATTTCTGTGCCCTCAACCCCTGCGCCCATGGGATCTGCCGAAGTGTGGGCACCAGCTACAGGTGCCTCTGTGTGCCAGGTGGGCACTGCCCCTGACCACATCTGAAGTCTCTGTGAAACCAATCACCTGACGCCACTGAGCAACACAGGGGCCTTGCAAGTGTCAGCTCAGAGCCCAGACTTAGTCACTTTCAGGGAACCAATGTGCAGTACCACACATTCCACTGGGTGTCAGTATTTCTGTATTTTTTCCTGAGAGAAATGTTCTGCTTTAAGAGAAACAATAGCAATGAAATAAAACATACGGATGCTTTTTTCTATTTGAGAAAAAACCTAATAGAAATAGTTAATAATCAAGCACCTCAGCAGTGCCTTTCCTACCACAGCTATTTTGTTTTCATCTGGGGGGGGGGGGGGGGGGGTCTCTCTGTTTAATTTATTATAATAATGGAAAAAGACTGCACAGTGCGTTTTTTCTGTTTCTTTTTTTTTTTACAGCTTGGAGAAATATTAAAAGGAGGTGGTTGAAATAGACAAACATGAAGACAGATGTTGTTGTTTTCATAAGGGGTTGACTGTTTTTGGGTCCTGTTGTGCCGAGATGCCATATCCCTGCCATACAGTACAATTCAGCTTACGGAACCATGTCTATACATGCTGTAAGACAGTAAACAGCGTCTTCAGACATAGACAGAAATCCACCAACAGGTGTATGTGAGAGAAGATGAGCGATATATGCGTATTTACAGACCAATAAGTACTGCTATGCGTATCTTGTCATTCTGTTCTCCTCTTCCTCTCCTCTCTCTCTCTCTAATAATATTGCATTCCCTCCGCACGCTGGTTGCCATGGAGACGCAGTGCCGATGTTCCGTTCCCATTGTCTGCAGCTGTGTCTGAATCCAGCCGTACATGCGGCAGTCTCCCAAGGCATGACACTGCACCGCGGCTGGAGCAGTGATCTGTGCAGACGCAGTAATCCGCGCTCACACTCGTGTGTTGGGAAATTACTGACCTTTATACATCTTCATGAATATTCTCACTGTTATCCACAATAGATTCAGGGGAGTAGAACAAAGAACTCTAGAGAGTACTTGACATTTAAGAGTCCCATGTGTCAGCACTCTTTAATCTTTACTGGTGTTCCATCAGTCACAAAGACACAGGTACACACAGGCAGTTTTTAACTCTTTTGACCGTGGCTAGTTTCCCATGCTTGGATAATGCTAGTGCTGTGTTCTTAGGCTGAGAATTTACTTCTCCGCTCCTGTTTCCGTCGAAAACAGTCTGTACTTTATGAGATTCAGTTTATCTTTCTGGTTTGACCTTGTTCCTTCAGACCTTCTCAAAACACACGCACACACACGGACATGGAACGCAAAAAAAAAAAAACTCCAGTGCTGATTCTTGTTGAATACTGCCACCTCATGGCCAGGTGTGCGTACTGCGTGTGTTGGTCAGGGAGAGCAGCTGCAGATTTTCAGCCTGCCCTATACTTCTATGGTTTGCCAGTCAAGGTTTCAATGAAATCCTACTTTTCTGGACCTAAAGAAAATAAATGCCTCATGCTTCTTTTCTTCAGATAATCTGAATCTAGCTCTAGTTTTCCTGCATTTCCCCCCAGGGTACCATGGGCTGTACTGTGAGGAGGAGTACAATGAGTGTCTGTCAGCTCCCTGCCAGAACCATGCTACCTGCAGGGACCTCGTGAATGCCTATGAGTGTGTCTGCACTCCACAGTACCAGGGTGGGTAATGAGAGTGTGTGTGTGCGCATGTGTGTGTGTGTGTGTGTGTGTGGGTGTGCACATGTGTGTTTGTCTCTGTCTGTGGGTGTGTGTCTGTGCATGCAAAAAAACCCTGTTCTTGTACTCATCTCTACAAATGACTGAGATTAGTCTGCGACTTAATTGATTTTCCATGGCCTGCATTGTTCAAGCCATGTTATATGGACTTACTTAAGTCACTCTGGATGACAAAAAAGAAATATAATGTGCAATTATGTATCAATGAATGTTACATTGTGCTACATCTACTGTATCCTTAGGGAGACACTGTGAGATCTACAAGGACCCATGCCTGAAAGTGCACTGTCAGAATGGAGGAACCTGTGAAAGACTAGGCCTCAACTCCACCTGTGTGTGTCCACCTGGCTTCATGGGTGAGTCTCTCTAAAGTACCCCTGTATGTACCTGACCAGTTTAATAGCTGAACACACCCAAAAGCCCTGTCCAGAGCAGCAGGCTGTACTTATCAGAGAACTAACCGCTTCCATTTTCTCAGGGACAAACTGTGAGATCGACATCAATGAGTGTGACAGCAACCCCTGTCACCACGGCGGCACCTGCATTGACCAATCAAACGGCTTCACCTGTCATTGTCCACAAGGGTGGGTGGGAGCAAGCTGTGAGATCCGTGAGTAACTCAACATTTATGCTCTTCTGTTTGGCTAAAGTCCCTGCTTGGTTTTAGTCCTAGCCACAAGGGGCACCTGACGGAGGCACTAAGTTGTACAGGGAGTGGTGATTGTTGGATTGAATCTGAAATCTGCCACAACACCGCCCAGGGAGAAGCAGAGCGTTCCCTGCTTCTTTAATCAATTATGGCTTGGCTGGGTGATCAGGCACGTGCAGTCAGTCTGTATCAGCTGATATGACAGCACAGCTCACATATTTCAGAGTGCAAAAGAATAGATTGGCTTTGTGCGCACATTTTGGAGGATGGTCAATAGTGTGTGGCCTTTCCTGACTGATGGAGCATGTTGCAGAAATGGAACAGCCTCATAGCTGTGATTTGACATTCAAAATTTGGGTGAAAAACTTATCCATGCCCTAAAATGGTGTTCTGTGTGTGTGTGTGTATGTGTGTGTGCATGTGTGTGTGTGTGTGTGCATGCATGCGTGTGTGCATGTGTGTGTATGTGTATGTGTATGTGTGTGTGTGTGTTCTGTGTGTGTGCGCATATGTGTGGGTTTGTGTGTGTATGTGTGTGCATATGTGTGTGTCTGTGTGTGTATGTGTGTGCATATGTGTGTGTCTGTGTGTGTATGTGCATCTTTCTCGCAGACTTGCAGTGGAAGGCCGCTCACCCTGAGGACACCCTTCCCAGCATGCCCCGCCACTCCCTGTACATCATCATCGGGGCTCTGTGCGTGGCCTTCGTCCTCATGCTCATCATCCTGATCGTGGGGATCTGCCGCATCAGCCGCATCGAGTACCAGGGCTCCTCCCGCCACGCCTACCAGGAGTTCTACAACTGCCGCAGCATTGACAGCGAGTTTAGCAACGCCATCGCCTCCATTCGCCACGCCAGGTGAGTCCCCTGCGCTGTGATGAGAGGCGTCAGAGAGCAGCACGTTAGCACGTTAGCGCTATCGCTCTCTTTCAGGTGAAGCTTTGTCACCTCTGCAGGCCTAGTCTCTGCCATTATGTATGGTTCATGCTGTCAGTCATTTGAATACAAGTTCTGGGATTTTCATTGGCCAGACGGCTGCTGTGCATGGTCTTGTGGAGCAGGTCTGGCATCCATTTTGAATTGAAATAGGAATTTCTGATAAATTCTGATTCCTGCAGGTCTGTAAAATTCTAATTCCATTTCCAGTGCTTGAGTTGAATTTGAATTAATTCCAAAAAATGTGAATTTTACCCCAGCTCTGTTGCAGGGCATTCACTCATAGCTGTTTAATATTGATGCTGAAGTTAAAGAGTCTCTTTTTTAACGCAAGTGTCCATCAGAATTTTGGCTTATTCCCACAGGTTTGGAAAGAAGTCTAGACCTGCTATGTACGACGCCACACCCATCACCTACGAAGATTACAGTCCTGATGACAAGCCACTTGTCACTCTGATCAAAACAAAAGATTTATAAAACACCCACAGCCTCTTCACTCAGTCCACGTGCACTTCAATTTCCTGTTCAGTATTTATTTCTTTATAAAAAAAAACAAATGTGCATCATTGAAGAGAAAAGTATTCCGTATATTTTCCTGTTGGGAACCCATGATGCTATTACATGTAAGGCTGTAGTATGCATAATCTTTAATGTGCGCTAACTTGATCAGAGGTGAGCGAAACAGCCACCGTTGGTAAGTAAATAGTGTTACGCCTGCTGTGTGTTGGGGGAGGGGGCCAAAAGAGCCCCTGCCCGACCTCCATCCTGATAGGCTAAAATCTAACCCTAGAGTCATCAGACATGTGACCACTCAGAGCTGATAGCAGTAATTACTGATGTCGTACAGTAGTAATAGGTGCATTTGTTACAGTGCAGTAAGATATATAAAAATAATTCTGCAGTAGGTTGCCTTAATCGGTGCATGGGTAGATCTGATGGTTTCGCCATTATTTGGAACCTTATATACATTGTTGTTTATTTAGTGTTAGTGACATAGTCTTCTCTGGACCAGATGCGGTGATGGACGGATCTTACTGGCCACTGTGTTGTAGAGGCAAAGAGTGTTCCTTGTTAATTTTATTGGTTGTTCTGTTCATTGTTTTGAAGCAAGTAAAATAAAATGATAATTTTCGCCGTGTTTTCCAGTTTTCCATTGAGATCGATGTCTCTGCTGGGGTACAGTGAGAGGTAACGTGTGAGTTTGCTGTAATGTGCTTCTCTGTTTGTGTACGATGGTGTTGATCATCTCAGGGTGGGCTCTTCTCTCTCCATTTCCTGTCTTGAGGCCTGACCCAACAGATGTTCTTCCTGGGTCACCTCTTTTTATAAAAAAATGTTTAAAAAAAATATCACGTGATTGAATTCTGTGTAATGATGTATTAATAAAGGTCAAAGTGAACACTTCCTGTGTGCCCTTCTGTGTGCTAACCTTCATCAGTCTTATCCTGCGAACAGAAACCACCTTTGAGCTCTGAACTATGGAGCAAAATGAATGGTTGAGAAGTCGCCAAGACTTATTTCTCATCACGAGTAACATTTTCAGAAACACATTGCATTGTATGTCTCTCCATCCCACGGTCTACACACGACAGAAACAAATTAAGACGGACATTGCAGGGCTGGCTATTCCGCCTATCATTACAATGACAGCATGGCATTGCTTTGACTAATATCGCCATGCTTACACAGGCACAAATGGACTGTAACCCAGTCAGGACCCTCTGGAGACTGATGTGGAAAATGAACACGATACAGTGAATTTCTACACATCCGCGTCAGTCGTGTGTCATTCAGTGCTGTACTTGCTGCACCTGAATGTGTAATGGAAGACAATATTTCAAACAAGTGATGGAAGCAGTTACTTTTATACCTTGAATCTCTCCGGTGTCATTGGTTCCCTGAGCGGACGAGAAAACATTGTCAGCCTGACACATGCAGTAAACATGGCCATCAAGGCCAAGGCACGAAATTGACTCCCGTGGAAATGCACAGGCATGGATACAACTGTATAAATAAACTATGGCCTCCTTGCAGCACTCCTCAGGGTGCTACCAGGCCGAGCTGCTTCCACAATAAAAAAAGAAAAAAGAAAAGTCAAACATCAACCTGCACATTAATTCACAGGCATATAGCATATTTCTACAAGAAAATGCATCAAATGTCAATATCTGTCTTGTTAGATATAATGCACACGCTATAATACATTCAATCCAGGTTCACAGCTTGTGAATAAATTCTGTTAAACTACCTTGCTAAAGTGCACAAGAGTAATCCTTATCTTACAAGCAAGTATAAGGGTAATCAGTTCAATAACCACACAGTACATTGCCAACACAATTTGAGAACTGGTACGTGCTTACGTACTTGATCCAACGCTTGAGTTTTGTTTGGTTAAAAGAATCATATGGATTGTGTGTTTACTCCTTACTGCCCTCTACTGGTGCGCTCTAAAAACTGATTGAAGGAGGGGGGTTCATGTTTTCGCAGGCGGAGCTCCGTCCTCGCGCACCATTGGAATTCACTGTCTGTTTTCTTCAAATTGCTCCAGATTGCAGCGAAGAGAAGGCTAGTGTTGTGAGCAAGCAGATGTGAGCTGGACTACACATCAGCGAAGATCCAGCTGTAAAATAGCCAGAAACAAGCGATTGTAGTAATATGTGGCAGCCTGCGACAGAGCGTTTGCAGGTAAGAGTGGCGATGTTCTGTTTCGCGTATGTCTTTTCCGAAATCGAATTATTGTAGAATTCCATGATGGATTTTAACATGGTTTTCTGTGTGGATACGTTTGTGTACTAGTTAAATACATATGTACTGCCGATACATTTTGCAGAGGTTTTGTCTAAACATAGGATAGCAATGCTATTGTCGACACTGGCTATTGTAGCAAAATATTCGGGTTTCTAATGGGGTGCATGCACGCCACGCACATTATGGTCGTGGTGATGGTGATCATTTTCAAAAATCCTATCTGCTAGCGTTGTCCATCATCCCTACCAAGCGCTTCATATGGTACACACATTGCACGTTATGCAAGCATAGATGGTAATGTACTGGTGCACCAACTGAATTTTGTTAATGAAATAGTATTGAGAAGTGCGCCTGATGTGCGGTGAACTTGACATAGGGGCCTGTTTTTTCTTGTGTGTATTTACTATAAATAAATAATAAATAAACAAATAAATAAATAAAACTTACTGCCACATATGTGTACAAGCTGTTTTGTCTTTAAAGTATACTGCATACTTTCGTAGACGCCCGGTCTTATCCCACCATTTTTATTCTCATATTCCATAGCTAAATGTGATTTTATTAATCACTCAAAGATCAGTAATTAATATGAGGTTTGACCTGTTAGTAACAGGGAAAAAAAGTAGTTAATGACACGTATTTTGCTCTCCCGGGGCGCGGGGTTAGCTGGCTGCACGTCTTTTCCCCCGTAATGTTCTCCAGATGGCGCGACACGGCCTGCCAAATGAACTTGCACAATCTCTCTAGCGCCTGGCGAGGCCAAGGGGAGATTGAATCGTGTAGTAAACTTTAGAAGAGTATTTTTATGTGATACTATCTTCGTATTTCCAGTCTTAAACTGTAAAATATGGCAATGTTAATTTTAAATGCCAGCGTCACATACCACATCCACGATACTATGGCAATTAACAACAGTATGAAAGACATTGGAAAAAAGCCGAGTAGGCCTATAAGCACATTGAAATAGTCAACTAAGTCCTTTTTTTTGTGGACACAAATACGACTAAAATCAGTTGATTGAAAAAAGAGACTATACATCCTAAGTAAATATCAATTCAAATAATTATGTGGAACAAATATTTGAAAAAATGTGTGCAACTCTCGTTCTTCTCTCGTTTTTCTCAATCAGAGCTGTGTACTTGCTGGCCTCAGACACAGGCAGACCGCAGACATCTGCTTATACATCAACCCTCAAGTCCTGAGGAACAGCAAACTGTCATTTCTGACCTCCATACGCATACATTTTCAACCTAAAGCAAAGTTTGTAAAAAACAAACAATTATGGGTTCTGCACTGCCCTTAGGAAATGACATCACTGTCACAGCTATTTAAGTATCAGTACTACCACTAATTCAGGTTCTGCCAAATTTGATCATACTCTTTCTTGTAGGTTTATTTACAGGATCCTATTTTTTTTCTTGGATTGAAGAAGAGCTGTTCATTGTGATTTACAAGCCAAAATCAATCACGGACATATCATGTTTGAAATGAACTCTTCGTATAATACTGAAGGCTCGTGTTAATGTATTGACTGGACCTTGTATGTCATTTTACTGACTGAAATGTTGTAGTACAGACCTGATACTGTAGAAGTTATAGTATTGACTGGATGCTATTCTAGTGGAATTCAATGTTCTGGCATGGATCCATGAATAAATGGCTGTCAGATGGGTTCTTTCATGCCTGGTGAGAAAGCTGTTGCCATAGAGTAGGGTTTTAAGGGAATGTCATTAATCACATGATTGTGAGGCTTGTGGCCTTTCCATGCTGTCTCATTGCTCTCAGCCAGGTTACCTGTCTGTCCACTGGGTACTGTATGTTAAGTTAGGGAGGGTGATTAGGACCCTTACTTGCAGCCAGGAAGCTGCTGTTTCGTATTCCAGCTTAGGAAGTAGTGTTGTAACCATGAGGCACTTTGTCATTAACTCAAAATGTCTCAAAATCACTTCTGAGAAGAGCACATCAGTGAGGCCAGCAGCATCATGGTTTCATGCTGGACTTTTAGACCATTTTGAGGGTAATGCACGAGAGAAAATCCACTGATCTGTAAAACCGAGTTGTCAATATGATTAGCTAGTAGGGATGCTTTCAAGGTGTTAGCAGTGTTCCCTCCATAATTGCAATCAGTGTGACAGTTTTTTTCCTTCTATTTCCCGCGTGGTTGTTTTCCCACTAGCAGGCCACAGGAAACAACCTGTTGTTGAATGTTAACCTGAGAGAATACTTTTATGATCCATTGCTTTCACACCTTTGCCCATTTTCTGTCTCACTGTGGACTATTCACTACTCAGTTCCCATGTTTGACAGTGGAAATTTACTTTGGTGCACTTCATTAGGCTTGTTACAATGTCGACTGCAATGCCTTGATCTGTCTATGTTATATGCTGTTAACTAGGGGTTTTAAAATAAGTTTGTGACAAATAAACCTGTGTTGCCTTTTGTGTCTGTCGACTGAATTGTAAATCAGAATGTTTAAATTCTCCATATCGAAGGCCCACCCATTCTCTGACCAGAGTAGTATTCGGTCTATTTACTGTAAAGATTGAAGGTTTGGCCTCTCGCCTGGCTGTTATGCCCAGTAAGGACAGTTAAGATACGGCCCTATGAAGAATTTAGTTTTTTTTTTTTTCTTCCTAGTGCTCCACTTTGACAAACTCACTTTCTTTAGAATGGCTCTGCTTGTTTAACCCCCCGGCTGGGTCACATGACTCTTGGTTTCACCGATCTTGCTCTTTTGTGGCAGTGTTTGTACAGATGTTGCTGGTATTAAATTCTATCAGTTGCGCATACACTGCTGAAAGCCGTTATTTGTTTAATGTTTTACGGTGATGCAGAATTGTGTTGAGCACGAGTAAATCGCACTTGTGGCACGTAGCATTGTCTTCTTCTCTTTACCACAGCAGGAATTTTCTAGTTTCCTTCACTTCAAAAAAGTGCTTTTGGGTTTGTCAGCACTTTTAATGTTGCCACACTCTCAACTGTGATTGCACTTCCTTGTGAATCACTCACTTCACATTCTCATCCCTTGTCTTTCTAATTTTGGCCACACCATGGGCTCTTGTATGTACCATCTACAAGAACATTAAAAGTGCTGACAGACCCAAAAGAAATCTTGAAGGAAGCTAGAAGATGCCTGCTGTGGTAAAGAGAAGTGAAGACAATGCCTCACTATATATACCGTCTTGGCGTTCAGGGGAAAACCTGGCTTTTGCTCACTGGACAATTTCAGTCCAGTTTCCTTTAAAATTTATGCACTGGTGCCACTGGTGGCAGAGGGCCTTTGTTTTTGAAATTGAGGCAAATCTGATCACTCCAACTGGGCCTTGCATCTGCAGATCAAACCTGGTCCTTTAAACATGCATTGAGAGACTGTTAGGATTGTTCTAATTTGCACAACACTTTGGGCTCCTGTCACCAAGCAGAAAGCTGGTTCCAGTTGAAGCCATGAGGAATGGGTGTACTATCAGTGGACAGCTGTACCACTCCAAATGCCCCTATATAGAGACTAGTCTATCATATGCTATCTTTATTTTACTTGTAGGCACCAGTACGCTTTTGTCTCTGTAGCAGAACAGCAACGCATTGATATGTAATAGTGCCATCCATTTTAGCATCCATAAAACGTCAGTGATCTGCCACTAATTTAGTTTTTTTTTTTTCCAGTGTTAGTGAGACTTAAATAACTGAGGCTGAAGTACCACCAGTGCTAAAGGACTGGCTCATCCAGCTATAGATCTAGCTTTTTCATGCATGAAAATTATAAAATCAATTTTGACCAGTAAAATGCCTGAACAGAGGTTCAAGCTGTTGTTCGGTAAATGACCTCAAATATTGATTAAACAAGATGTCTATGTAATAGGGCTGCGTGATAAATTGATTTAAATCGGTTAATTCAAATTTATGTTTTAGCACGGCATAGAAAATGTCTGAATTGTGGAATCAAGGTTTTATGTTCGCCTAATATGTGTGCAAATGTGGCAGCTGATCGCTCTCTGTCAGACAAACATTGCCTATCCACCAATCACGCATCATGTTCTTGGATACCACGCCCATGAAATGTATTGCCAGTCAGTCTGGCATGCTATCAAGATCTGTCCAGCTGCCACTTGGCAACCAGCAACGCTCCTCGGGAGTATGAGATTTCTAAAAAAGAAAAGGCAGTAATGTAATTTCAGTGATATGGACGTGGTTTGGTTTTGCGAGGTCTGACGTGAGAAAACCGGTGTCCTGTGTAAAGTTTGTAGAAAGTCCATTGCAGCTGATAGTGGCAGCTGGACAGATTTATTCCTGCACCTGTGACAGAAACGCGCAGTGGAACGGGAGCAATCTGTGACACTGTGGATGGCTGCCGTCCCACTCCCCAAACGCATAAGACGTTAGCTACGTCATTTTACAGTGTCATCCCATATGACAAGAAGGATCCAAGTTCCTACAGAACACTCACTATTTTATTCTAGTCCTAATAAAGAAAATGTTTATTTGAATTACGTCTTTGTCTTAGTTTGTTTGGAGAAAAACATTAAAAATTGAGATAAAACTGTGAATCGTCCTTAAGTTTGAATTAATCAAAATCTTATTTTAGGCCAAAATAGCCCACCCTTTTATGCAAGTATAGTTACCGGCCCTTAGTCACAGACCTGAACCCTTCCTGCTCAACATTTTTGTTCCCTATTATGACTTGAGCCTTTTCTGCTCAACGTTTGTGGAACAAACCTGCCTTTTCTTGGCTTCACACACTGTAAATTAATTGGACATGTCCAATTCAGGCACATCCAGAGTAATATTCAGTTAATGACTGTTACAACATCAAAATCTAGTGAAGTGGATAGAAGAATGTTGTGTTTGGGTTCTTTGTAAGGGACATGTGTCACTGACCTGTCTGGGCTGACTAGTTAGCTTGTTAGCTGTCCATGCCATCATGGTAGCTTGCTGACTGGACTTTCTAGTTAGGTGATTGGCTGACTGGGCACAT
This sequence comes from Anguilla anguilla, assembly GCF_013347855.1. Lineage (NCBI taxonomy): Eukaryota > Metazoa > Chordata > Actinopteri > Anguilliformes > Anguillidae > Anguilla > Anguilla anguilla. Next base: position 17,040,514 of record NC_049212.1, on the reverse strand, counting down.
GATGATGTCAGGTGACATGACACGGTGTTCTTGTTGATTGCACTGCATTCCAAACCATAAGTACTTTACAGTTACAATATATATATATATAATAGGAATCGTAGTGATATATTGTCTTAAACTAAAATGCAACTAAAATGGGCAGTTAATTTTTATTAATAATCACTGAAAAATGCAACTGTTGCACATTTAGTGTTTTAAAAATCACTTTTTGTGATGTTTTTCATGTTAGCTTCCCCTATTGATCTGTACTGAGAGATTTGCGTTTCCCCTCTATTTTGTGAGCAAATTGTGATTTTTATATTTTAATTTAGAAGATTATAATATCAGGCTAGATATAAGAGAACTTGGCGGGCAGCACACCAAAAACAACGGCCAGCATTTGTCTAAATGCTGGCCTTTCTCACCAACCCTTATCCACACCAGAGTCAAATGCTAAAATGCAGTCATTTTCCTGGAATCCTGGAGTCTGGAATTGATGCTTCGCACTCAGTTGTGTGTTGCGAAATAATTATTAATTTAAGTGGAAATAAGAAGTGGAAATAAACAGAACTGTTTTGATCAAGAGTAATCTGTGGGAGAGGGAAGTAGAAATGCCCCCCCCCCCCCCCCCCGGTTCCCAGATCACAGAACTGGTTTCTGTTCCTGTTTTGTTCTGTATTTACATGGATTGCAGCTGCACTCCCATCCTTCATCTGCATTTCCTTCTGTTTTTCTGTTCTTTATGCTCTTCTCCATTTTCTCTGATGAGCACACTGTGGAGGCAAAGGGGCATGGTTTAGAAGGAGAGAGGACAGCAAATGGAGTCCCAACCTGCTCCCTCCCAACTGAACCTCTGATGGTGCCGTGTCATGGGTCTTTGTCCCCAAGCAGACCGCTTCATATGGCCGGACGTCAGATAGCAGAGAAGGGAGGGCATTTGACCGAGACTCCTCATCCCTTTAGTCTCAGAGAGAACGTGTTGATTGAAGGTTTAATTGTTTATTTTTTTAAAATAATATACTTGGATGTATTTTTTTTCCCTTTAAATGAATACATTAAAGACCCTGTGCAATCAACGTAATCATTTTAATAGTTACACATGAGAAGACACAAAAAAATAAATATTGTAATTAGGGATGTGCAATGTGCAAATAAACTTGTGAAATGAAGCAAATCCCTTGCGCAAGAATAGCCAAATCATAAGTATCGGAACTTCTCGTAGTTATTATTTATTTTTTTTAATTTTTTAATTTATCATTTTTACTAGTTAATCTCAAGTAAAGCTATACAAACTCAGTACAGTAGCTCTCTAGACTCTCAGCATAATGATAAAGTAAACAGATAGTTGAAGGAATGTTGTCATACTAATAAAATTTGTTGTGTATTTCGTTCATATGTTGAAAACTTCATTTAGTTCTTCCATGAAAGTGCAAACTTGGTTGCAGTTTTATGAATTGGTTGTGCTCTGTTGTGTAGCTTAATTGCACAGGGTTTTTAACACTATCAGTCCCGCGGTGTTCGATACAACACCATTTTACTTTCATTGAGTAATTATTCGTCAAAATTCATTCATTCAAATAGTTTTTGAAAGCTCTGGCTGAGCCATTTTGGCTCTGGAATGCAGAACAGAAATACCAATGTGAAAGGCACGTCTATGGTTTAGGCTATAATATGTTGTCATAATGTTAGAACATGTACACATGAGTCTCCTCAAACCAATGTTTATCTACTAGTAAAAATCCACTATTTCATGGAATCAGAGACCTAGTTTTACACGGTGCTGGATGCACTGTAGACTGTAATTATAAATAACAAGCTTATATGGGCTATGCGTATACTAGTAATTAACTTGATGTTTCTTATGACTTTGCTCAAGAGTTTCTCTGACTGGCCTTGACTTGCAGTGTCTCCCACATCTACAAAAATGGTTCTTTTCACAGAGTTGAGCAGTATTAATTATAAAATGGCTCATATTGGGCGGCAAGAGAATGACAAAGCAAATGACAAACTACGAATGTTGGCAAAAGGCTACTCTTCCACATCAACATCCAGTCACACCAGAGGCATACCAAAAGCACTGGTATTTCCTTTTTATTTTGCATAAGGGAAAAGCTGTAAAACGGCTGTAATTTTTATTTGACACTTCACACTTTGTGCCTTGTTATATAATGAGCAACAGGAATGGAATTTAAATTTGAAAAAATAAAATACTGGAAGAAAACAGGAAGCCGCCAGCAAAATTTACACTCGGATTATGATGAAAGCATAACTCCATCATAGTGCATGCCATGGCACATATGTAAGCACAGTAGAAGAGACAATCAATCCTGTCAGACTGTTTGGGGCTGTGTGAAATCCTAATCCCACTGCTGTATGTGGGATTGTACACAAGGTGTGAAACTGAACTCTATTCATAGAGCTCCATTGGAATAATGAATCATGACTGCATTTTCATGTTCCTATCTGACAAATTTTGTGCAAAATACCCGGAAACAAGATGGCGGTATTGGATTGGGCTCCGTTCACATAATCCATTCACATCCAAGCAAACTGAAAAAATGTAAGATTGGTTGGGAGTGCATATTGGCCTTAACGTCACAACTAGTTCACATCAATTGTTGCGTTTGGGTCCGAGCTCTGTGGTGGCATGTTCAAGAAATTGTCAACAAAAGTTGTTGAACCGAAATGAATTTCAGACCACTAGAATCAGCTTGAATTCTTGGCTATATAATAATTTGATACATAATCGCAACACTAATTTCTGATATGCTATTGTAATTTTACATGAAAGTTTCCTTGCTCTGTGTCTGGAATAGAATAGTTTGGGTCCTTTTTGGCATAGACTGAGAGGAAGGGATTGCTTCAGGCCATTAGACTGAGCTTGTTTACTGTTCCGCAGTGTTGAATCACAGAAATGGAATGAGCTGAAGAGAGATGTGGCGATGGGAAGAGTGGAGATCATTGAAAGGTAGTGATGGAGCAAACGGTGCCAGGCAGTGAGAATAACTGACCAATCCAATCCAGTGGCAGAGTAAAGGAGCTGTTCATCTTGCTGTGACAAACCTTAAAGGTACAGTACACAGGACAGCCTGTGTATCAGCTTTAGCGATAAGGTGATTCTACAGTGTAGAACAAAAAGACATTGAAAGTACACACTTTCTTTTTTATTGCATTTGCGTTTTTGTAATGGTAAGTAATATGCACCTCTATTACACGAATGGTGACTATTTCAAACAGGCACCTTTTTTTTTGTTTATCTATAAACACTTGCTGCCTTTGCTGGTAATGAATGTAGATAAGTAGAATGTAGATTTTTTTTTTGTAGAAAAACAAACTGAAATTGTTGTGACTGTTCTCAGGAGAATGAGGAGACGTCTGCGCTGCAGTGAGACCCCTTGTGGTAGAGTGCGGAAGCGGGGAGGGAGGTGTCTAAAAGAACGGGGTCTGGATGAAAGGGGGAGGTTTGTGATGGGGTGATTTAAGAGGGGATGTTTGGTTTGTGTCTGTGTGAACATAAAACAGTGTCTCTTCAGCCTGTTATTTGTTTGACCTCGAGAGCTCTGGAGTTGGTCTAATTTACGCGTTTGTCCGACCAGCTGTGCTTCGTCTTTGACACTCCATCGTTGTCCGCATGGTCCCCTCCCCACCCCCCAGTTCCTCTGCGCTTAGCTCCCCCAGGACCGCCAGCACCAGTCCTTGTCTGCTTGTGTCTCAGATGGTGAACATGCCTGTTTGGTGCGTGACAGGGTGAATGTGAGATGGTTAATGGTGAATCACTTGAGGTGCAACCCTTGCTCTGAGGTTTGGTGGAAGTGCTGCTCTCTTCCTACAGTATCCTCCACCAATCAGAGCCCTCAACCTCCCACGGGTGGTCTTAGCCTTCATTAATGCTTGTGAATAGCCCCATGAACAAGGGATACTCTCAGATAAGCTATTAGATTGAGCATGTTAGGTTCACAGTGCTGGCAGCCCAGTCTGTTGGCCATGGGCACAGCACAATAGGTGTGGGTTTATTACTTTTCAGGCTGTAGGGGTAGTAAAAAATGTTTTTGTCAAAGTGAACTGAAGGCCACTGGTCTTATAGGTTTTCCTTCTGTCTGAGCAATGATTGGCTGATCTGAGAGCAGTTGGTGCCAGTACTGCTTTCCCCGGCCACTCTGAGGACCTCTTGATATTCTTGACATCTGTTAGTCTGCTTTACTCTGCCCTTCATCTCCGCAGCATGTCACGCTGACCTTCTGTGTGAGTGTGTGTGTGTGTGTGTGTGTGAGAGTGAGTGAGCGAGTGAACGAATGTGCGTGTGTGTGCCTGTGTGTTTGTGTGTGTGTCTGTTTGTGTGTGTGTGTGTGTGTGTGTGTGTGTGTGTGTGTGAGTGAGTGAGTGAGCGAGTGAACGAATGTGTGTGTGTGTGCCTGTGTGTTTGTGTGTGTGTCTGTTTGTGCATGTTGTTGTGTGTGTGTGTGTGTGTGTGTGTGTGTGTGTGTGAGTGAGTGAGTGAGCGAGTGAACGAATGTGTGTGTGTGTGCCTGTGTGTTTGTGTGTGTGTCTGTTTGTGCATGTTGTTGTGTGTGTGTGTGTGTGTGTGTGTGTATGAGAGTGCTTGTGTGTGTGTGTGTGTGTGTGTGTGTGTGTGTGTGTGTGTGTGTGTGTGTGTGTGTGTGTGTGTGTGTGTGTGTGTGTGTGTGTGTGTGTGTGTGTGTGTGTGTGTGTGTGTGTGTGTGTGTGTGTGAGCATGTATGCCTGTTTGTGCATGTACATGTGTGTGGGTGCACGATTGCGTGTGTGTGTGTGTTTGCCTGGGACCAGCTTTTGATGAGCTGAAGGGTCGTGTATAAAACAGCGCAGTCCCTACAGGAATGCGCTTACCCCCTGCCCCTCCACTGTTTCTGAGAGCTAACATCTGTGAGCTGTTAGACGCATCACTGCTGGAGCCAGAGACAGCGACACACACACACACACACACACACATGCACACATACCTTCACAAACTTCACACATACACACATGTGCGCACACACATTCACAAACTCCACACATACACGCATACATTCATAAACTACACTCATACATGCATATGAACCATACAGTACATTCACAGTACAACTTAAACATCCACTCACACGCCGACATACACAAAGACACCCCTCTGACAATTTACAGGGGGTGATGATGGTGACACTGAAGGATTTGAGGCTGTGCTGATTCCAGTTTAAACTGGCATGGGGCAGTCTGTCTCTTAATGGTCAGGAGGGGAAGTGGAAGGAGAAGTGAGTGTGCCTTTGTGTGAGTAACCTTCCTCAGCGGGGAATTGTCTCCGCTCAAGATGTGCCTCTACTCCTGTCAGGAGACTAGTCTCTCTCTTGTTTGGGGAATCGTGTGTCCCCCCCCTGAGGGACTGTCCCTGTCTGGGAAGGTGTCTCTCCCTTGTGTGCTCGACTCAGGCCGGGCGGGGAGTGTAGGCTGAGCAGCTCCCGTCTGCAGTTTCGGTGCTGGGGCGTTAGCCATAGCGTCCCCCCCCCCCCCCCCCCCCGCCTCAGGAAAAGCCACTCCTCTCTACAAAGGATAAGGTATAAATAGAATCAATAACATAAGTAACTTGATATAAAAAAAAAAAAGATTTTGTCTGAGGAATAAAAAAAAAAAATATATGACTGAAAAAATATTATGAATAGAATTCCTGCGCCTCCCCTGGCGGGCGCCCTCCTCCTGCCGACCGCAGGAATGTGGACCTCCGTCAGGAAGCCCGGGTCACGGAGCGTTTGCGCACATGTGTCTGGGGTTTTATTACCCAGGCTCCTCCGCTCTGAGGATCCTCGCCTCGCCTCACGCTGAGGACCCGCGGACCGCACTGCGGGGCGGGGAGGTCTCTGAGCGCGGACCGCGCCCCGGGGCGCCCTTCTTAAAGGTGCGCGTCCTGTGCTGGTCCGTCACGCGGAGTCCGTGCGTCCGGGCGTGTCACATCGGCGGCGGCGGCGGCGGCGGTGACGCGGCGCGAGGCGTTCTGCGGGGGAAATGTGCCGCGCAGCTGGACTCGCTCTGCGTGTGAGACTCAGTCAAAACAGGACGCGGGTCTGAGAGCCGCTCCGGCCCGAGCTGGGGGCGCGGGGGGCTGCGTCTGCTCCCCGGATGGGCCGCAGATTCCCCAAAAAGCCTCTCTGTCTCTCACAGAACACGCTGAACGGACGGAGATTTCACCAGAGTGACTACAGCCTGCCACCCTGCGTGTGTACCGTCTGCCTCCAGCTCAATATAAAGACAATCTGTCTGAAAAACTGACAAAACATCAATAAACATAATTACTGTATTCTGCTCTAATATAGGCCTGCATAATAAACCGTGATAATAAACATGCCTCCTATGTAATGTAGAAATCACATTAAAAAGCTTTTTCATTGAGTATACAAGGTAAACAGTACTATATGTGCTGTATTTATACTTTTTGAGCACATGTACTGTATGATCTGCTTCATTAGGGAGTACTAGAACCAGCCCCTGATTTTTCCTTGAAACAGGAGGTTGTTAGCTTCTTTGATTTTGAGGGATGTTATGAAACATTATAATATTATTTATAATGTTTAAAATGTGTAGAAGTAAACTAAACATTGATTTAGTTTTTTGAACATCTAATTCCTTATTTTTAGCTATTAAGTTAAATATAGGCCTGTCTCATTACTCATAAGTGTCCCATAGTCAGTCAGTTTCCGGAGACGAGCACAAGCATTCATGTTCTTCGAAACTGAGACTGCTGACACAGTACACCTCACTCAGCACTTCCTCTGGGTGCATTGTGAGATCCACTTTCTTGGTGTTTGCAAGGCCAACATTGTGGCATGCATTACTAATGTACAATTGTGCATGGAGGTAGCCTTCGGTATAGAAAACCCCTCTGCACTGCCTCATCGTGCCTCAGATGTGAGCAGGTTAGATTTCAGGGCTGGCCAATGACGTGCCTGCCTTAAGGCAGCATGTCCTACTTCAGATGGAGTCCAGCTGCAGCCAGGTAGCGCAGTGAGGTCGCTCGGGGGATGGAACTCCAGCTGGAGGAGCTCGGCGTCTCACACGTCCTTGCTTGGGCATGAATGCGTGTCTGAATCGCTTTTCCCTTTTCTTGAGTTGTGATGTGTTTCTTGGGAAGTGCGCAGCCGTGAGTGCCAATCTTAATGCAGACACGTGTTTAGTGTGAAGGTACTGTCCGTTATATTGTGAACCTTCTAACATGCTCAAGTTGGAATGATTGGTCATACAGTGCACTGCTTGTCTGCCCTGAGGCTTTTTGCTTTGGCTTGAAATATTAATTTGTGTACTTTATAAACGGTGACCGTGAAGTTTAGCACTCGGATATAAGAACCATTTCTCCAAACCACTCTCTTCCTCCCCACCACTCAGCTTCACAGCACTGGAGAGTTCCTTTTTGCTATTTTTATTTCATCCGTTTACTTCACATTGGTTTATAGCGCAGTTAATTTTGTTCACTGCTGACAGATTTCGAATCCCAAGTTTTGGCGTTGTGTTTCCACAGACCACATTCTTCTTTCCCCTATAGACCAGAATCCATTGCTGTTCTGTGAATTTCTGGTAAGCTGCTGACTCATTTATACATGTGTCTTTTTTAGCATGTACTATGCTGAATCTTTCCCCTATAGACCAGAATCCATTGCTGTTGTGTAAATTTCTGGTAAGCTGCTGACTCATTTATACACGTGTCATTTTTAGTATGTAATATGCTAAATCGATTTTCTGTTTTCAAAAAGAACACATTGTATAATATTTGCATACCACTACTGAGTACCGATAGAACTGGTGCCAGAATGTGTGGGAAGCATCTCTGCACACTGTGTGAGTCAGCTAGTTATGGTTCGTTAGCTATTTGGTTGGACGTGGGCAGTTGGATCCGCCCACTTCCTTCTTTATTGGATAAAATCCCTAAGCAGTGGATAGTTGCCACACAAAAAAAAAAGTTTAAAACCCGCAGCCAAGGGTATTGCTTTTGGATCTGTTTTTTTTTTCTGCCTGGGACTCAGTAATATCATTTTCTCAGATTCCCACTTGAGTACAAGGTTGCATCTGTTATTTCTATTGACATTTTTCACTCTGTGTACAAACACCCTCTGTGTGAGGAAGGTAATGGAGCGTTCTGCACTGGGTTAGAGGCTGGGGGAGACCATGCTAGTCACAGTCATCTGTGTGGTTTCTGGGTGTCCTGGCTGGGGGGGCTGTAGTGCAGAGGGGTGTGAGGGGGTGGCATGGGCTCAAGAGTTGTCCCGCCGCCATGTTGCCTTTGGGTCACCCTGGTGCTTTTGCTTCTCTCTGTTCCAGCACTTCCAAACGATGCTGAAGACCAAACTCACCGTTCTGACCTTGAAGAAGGAGCCCCTGCCGACGGTGATATTCCATGAGCCGGAGGCCATCGAGCTCTGCTCCACCACGCCGCTGGTGAAGAACAAGGCCCACACGGGCTACAAGGTACGCTGCTGTACCTCCGGCACCAGGCCTAAGGCCCTCTGCCCTTATGGTGGCCTCCTGATATGAAGTAAAGTATTTGCCACGACCTGCGTGTTGCACAGTTCAAAAGACTGTTTACTGAGAAAACTGTGCCCTGACACGTATTGCTATATGTGTTTACGTAGCGGTATGTATTCCCGTGTGTTTATACGAACTGGCATGTTTTTCCATTCGTGTGCATGCATTTTTATGTGGGTCTCAGCTGATTCAGTTTACTCTGTGGCTCTGTCTCAGTCATAAGAAAAATAAACTCTGTTGTGGAGTTAAAATAGTCAGGTAAATATGCTGTGTTATTGTTGCATAATTTCCGGGAAGCCAGACAGTACCAGTGCGGTAAACACTGTAACACCGGAGAGAATGCATGGTATTGTGGGTGTGCGTGTGGGTTTGTGTGTGGGTGTGTTTGTGGGTATGTGTGTGCATATTGGGGGGGGGGCGGGGGGGGGCGGCACATGTGGGTTTACTTCATGTCACAATAACACAAAGGGGGAGACTCATTTCGACAGGGGCTTCCTGCTAGTCTTCTGCTAATAATCACAAATATCACAGTCATGTACAGTGCCGTGAAAAAGTATGTGCCGCCTTCTTGATTTCCTGTGTTATTGAAAATTTGTCACACTGAATGGTTTCAAATCTTTGTTCGACAGAGGGAACCTGAGTAAACACAAAATATATTTTTTCAATTATTAGTTCATTTATTTAATGAAAAAACTTATCATATGTGAAAATAAGTTATTATATATGCACAGGAAGCGACAATGCCCAGTCAGTTCACTCAGTATTCCAGCTATGATTAACTGGACTGCGGCCTTTCAAGAACCACAGGTTGCTGTGCACTGAACAGGCACATCCCCATTGCATACTCAATGTCCAAGGTTAGATAATGTTAATAATGGTGGCAAATATTTGGGGGGGGCAGGGGGCATAAATCTCATCTGGGTCAGAGGTACTTTAAGATGTACTTCATTTTCAGACTACTAGGAGGTAGGTGCGTGCTTGGGGTGTTAGTTATGTGTGCAAGGAGAAGCCTGAGGTTTTAAAGAGAAATTATTTTTGCATTCGTCATATGCGCAGACAGTAACGTGCATATTTATTGATCAGAAATGTTTGTCCGTCTTGACAATATTAGATGGACAGGCAGACTGCTTGAAGACATGCTGGCAACTACCCTAGATTTATAAACATAAAATAACGTGTGTATTGGGTTTTGCAACTCAGATGGTACGTCAGCAGGTTGGATTCATCTTTGGTGGGCTGGGCTCGGACGTAGTTCTTTAAGCCAGGCTTAGGTTCATATTAGAGGTGGTAAACAGCTGTGAGGATGTGAATTAGGTATTGAAGCATTTCGAGCCAGGGCTGGGCATATTCAGTAAACCTTCAGTCAGACTTTCAGCCAATCCTTGATGTAGGCAGCCCTGATTATAGTGAAGCCTTTCTCAGTTTATTTATTTAGTCATTCCCTGGGGAAGGCTCCCGTACAGGACTTCTCTGGGTGGGTGCGATGGCCTGTATCCACCCTGCTCTCCAGACATACTCCCTCAAAGGGAGCTGGGAGAGAGCCTGCCTGCGTTGTTATGGATACCGCTGCATCCATTTATCCAAGAATACTCACTGGAAAGAAGAGCTGCGATTTGTTTCATTCTCATTTTTTGTGCATCTTCCATGACTCGGATGTTCAGAAGAATAGGATTCGCTGGGTTGCAAATGACTCCGTCAGGAGAAACGGGGACCAGCCAAAGTGTTTCAGGTCTCTGGTGCACGGCTGCCCCTCTGTGTGGGTATCTGTGCCTGTGGCAGAAATAAGAAAAGCTTTGCTGCTTATTTAGGCTGGCAGATGATGGTGTGAAATGGTTAATTGTGTGCCCCATACACCCCCCTCCCCATAGTCACTATGCCAGAGCTAACAGGCGCAGTGAATGGACAGCTGACACTGGACTTTGAGAGCTGAAAAGATGCAGCGCAACTCTTTAGCTCTGGTCTGAACCGCATTCCTAATGTTCCCTCATTAACCAGCTACGAGGATTAGAATTAGCTTGGTCTGGATCAACTAGCACAACATTAGCTCCAGGGCTGGAAAAAAGCAAGTTCAAAGCTTTTGTCTGTAAACTGAAAGTAACATTTTGTTATGTGGCTATAATTAATTGGAGCTTTTCCCCCTAGCCTTTGTTGCACAAATTTCTATTGCATAGAATCTTAATGAATTGTAATGTGGGTGTAAAGGAAACTATGTGAATAACATGGGGAATTATACAGCTGTCTGTTTTTGCTGTAACTGTGACACCCTCTTCTGCATTGGTGGCCATTTCTTAAGACATAATTACTCGTCAGGCATTTCTTAGCATTCGTAGAAATGTGCAGAACATTGCTCTGTTTGATGCAGCCTAAATGACTAGCCTCCGTATCGTTTTGCATGTAATCAACATGGGCCTGGAGGTGGGCGGAGGAGTGTGGGATTGTGCAGGGGAGTGTTTCTGCTGGCCTAGCTACGGTCTGCATCCCTGTGATTACACAACGACCCGACCCAAGCTGAGGTACACGCTGTTGCCATGGTGACACAGCCGCGCGCCGGTGAATGCTGAAGAGAGCTGGGCATCTTGTGGCCAAGGCTGTGTGTCGTTGTAATTTTGTAACGCGTTGAGTCTTTTTGCCCCCAACAACTGATCCAGGATCAGGGTATTACTCACCCTCTACCCACTGGAGTTATCTATTACACTTTCAATATCCACAATGTCAGCAGTTGCTTGTCTCAATGGTTCTGATCTTCCAAGTATTGCATGACATATCTATTAGGCCTAATATTATAGAAATATTTAATTGAATTTGAACTTGTATTGCTTTCTATGGCATCTTCAAATATGCATAGTGTTACAACAAGTCTAACAGTCTTGCGGTTTGGGAGTCTTATTGACTGAATAGCTAATGGGAGAGTAAACAGATGATTGGGCTGCAGGACTGCATTGGTTGTAAGTGGTAATCCACGACCGTGATTCTGACATTTATGACCAGCTTATGTTGGTTCACGTAACTTCTGTACCTCCAGAAATCTTTAAAAGATGTTACACAAACTCTATAATTTGAAGTGCTTTTCCAAACATATAGTACTTCCTCCATCACTTATCCAGTGCATTAATCTGAGTGTAGATTCCCAGTTATGTTAAAAAGTAGAAATGGTGGATGATAGCTGGCTAAATAGTCAATAAGTGCAGTTATGGGGTGCTGTAACATGGTGGATGAATCCTTAGTTCAATGTGTCAGACAGCTGGGATACTGCTTGTGATTTCCTTTTATTTGCTTGGAAGCTAAATAAAGGGAAATCACCAGCAGTATCCCAGCTGTCTGACACATTGAACTAAGGATTCATCCACCATGTTACAGCACCCCATAACTGCACTTATTGTTTGTCAGTTCACTTCGATAGCAGAGTTGACCAAGTTGCATGTTCTGTTGGACAGGTCAAAAAGATTGTTTTTGTTCCTGGTTGGCCCGTGGCAAGGCAGTAATGTTGCTGCCTTGTGGAGCTGGAGCCCAGGGTATGGTTCCCATTTTAGTGAAATAAGCCCTGTGCTTCCTTGATCACCCCCTCATGCACACTCAAATAATTCTGCTTCAAGTTCAACAACAGTTCAAAAGCCGGAGTAAAGCTTGAGGTACTTAAATTTCCCCTTTATTATTGTGGTATTTCAGGCTGCCAAGCACTTCAACAGTTGATATAGCATTCAATATTTCCATATGTATTCATGAGGTCACAATGTTTCATTGTAAATTTGTTCACAGGTTCCAAAAGGCTAGTTTGTTGGAAGTCTGAAATTATGTTAGGTGTCTGTACCAGGTCTGCATAAGCTACATGTGTTTTTAAAGATGTATTTGGAAAAATACTAACACAGTATCTGGATACATTTTTCTGCTCAGCAAGGATTCTGGGTGGCTCAGGATTCTTACTGATCCTTTGTGTGACTGAGGGGGGATCCGTACAGCTGAACTGCGAGAGTGAGAGTCGCTCAAGGATGAATGTGGTCTCCCAGCCGTTTCCAGTTAGCTGCGGGTTCTGCACGTACATATTAATCTCCATAACCGCCTGGGTTTTCCAGAAATTCCTCTCTTTGATATGAAGAACACGTGGGTTCTGGTGTATTAGCCGCAGTTTGAGCTCCGCTCATTGGTCCTGCCTCTCGCGCTGTCCGTGCTGTCATACAGGGCTTTACATGCAGTGAGAGACGTGCGGAACAAAGCACTGTTGTACTGGTACACTGTGGATACCATAAAGCTGTCTGGAGGGAGAGGTGGCGGGGGGAGAGCCAGAGAGCGCAAAAGGGAGAGAGAGAGCGGGAGAAAGGGGGAGGGGAAGAGAGGCAGAGTGAGAGGGAGGGAGAGAGAGAGAAGGAGAGGGAAAGGGAGATGGAAACAGCTACTGGTGTGTGGAAGGGACACAGGAAGAGGGGAGCTAGAAACAGACATGCAAATGCAGTGCCACCGTGGAGTCTGCACAACACTGCGGTTACCTTTGTTCAGTAGCAGGCATGCTGCATAACACTTGTTTGCTCAAATACCTAACGCTGCCACTGCAGGCTTTGAGGTGTTTAGTTTTGTATGAAACAGAGTCATCTCCATGCGTTGGCAGGGAAAGCGTACACCTCTGCTGGCCTCCTGTGAATATTTATTGTATGAAAGTGAGATTATTTTTCATCTGCCCGTGATGTTGACAGCAGGCAGAACACAGACAGGCACAGAGAAGTTCACCCCCTGGTGGCGGGAATCCTGGTATTTCTGAAAGGGTTGAAGGGGGTATGAAAGCCCCCTTTGTGGAGGTGGAGGTGAAGCGAATGGTGTGGGGACCAGTTGGGGTGAACAGGGCCTCTACTGTACACCGTTTCCACAGCCCCAGACGGAACCATGTTCAAGGCCGACAAGAATGCATCGAGTAGGGAAGAATGTTAACTTCCCCAGGAATGCAGAACTGACTTTAAGCTTTTGAAGGGGGGCTTAGTATGAAGGGGAGGGGGTTTCGTGCGAGGAGGAGAAAGTAGGATTTACAGTTTGGATAGGGAGGGGGCAGTAGCAGTTAAGAGCAGTTCTGCTTGGGGACTGAGCTTTGGGGGAGACTATTCTGTAGATTCCCAGTCTGAAATGTCAGTGAAATAGTGAGTGATGTTATAATGCAAAGTCTGCCGGATGGTTGTGAGGTCCGTAGGCTGTGTGTTTGTGAACAGGAGGTAGAAGTGCGCTACAGCAGGGGGAGTGTCGCTTCAGCCAGACAGACAGACGGCTCTCTGTGCACTTCTGTCTCTCTGATTCTGAAAACAGCTGTGCCTGTGTTTAGTAAACAGTCTGGAGCAGTGTGGTCAGGGACAATCTGGGCTTGCAGCTGCAGGACCTGTCCTGCCCTCTCCCAAGCCCCCTCCTGCCCCCCTATCCTGAGCCTCTTCATCTACCGAGAGGTGCTCTGGGTATTCCTCTCAGCAAGGGTCTCCTTTAGGAATTTGGAATTCCTTTTGGGATTCAGGCAGATATAATTACGGATGTGCTCTCTTGCTCTGTCTTTCTCTGGCATGTTAACAGGATGTTGTCTGGGCCATGGAAAATGAAATGGTGCTTTAGTCTTTACATGTTTGGCATCACAGGCACTTCCTTTTTGAAAACTGCAAACCCTGACGAGCTGCCACTGTGCAGCCCAGCACTGCAAGTGTTAGTAGGCTGTCACACTTCAGGGCTGTCAATGTTTCCTAAATTTGAGTTTGAACAAATCCCATAAGTAAGAGAATTTCATTTGAATTTGTTTGAATTTCCCGCCATCAAAGTTTCAATAAAACGTGGCCTAAATGCATAATCATTGTGGCCCAATTTTAATTTCCCATTAAAACTGTAGGCACATAGTTTAAACATGCTATGCTAAGACTCTAAGAACTAAGAAATGAGAACAAAATAAAATCTGGGAGCATCATAACAATGACAGTGATGCCATTCACAAAAATTATGATGCATGTGTCCATAATTAATTCACAACAATGGCATGTCTTACTTAAACTAAACAGGACTGACCCATCAGGAGGGGAAAGGTGTCCGTCTTTGGAGGGTTATAGGGCAGTTGCCACTTGCTTACCTTGCAGGTGACTTCCTCCTTGGTTATTATTTTGCCTCCAATGGCATAGATCCTGTAATATTTCCAAGTGGTGCAGTGTATCTTGGCTCCTCCATTTTAAATGTATAGCCTCTACTGGCCACATTGACAGCAAGACCCACACATGAACTTTATTTTTAGGCTACCTACTGTAATAGTATAGTCTCCAGACAAAACAATAACTTGGCTTGTTGTTTATCAGTCTCTGATATTGAGCACCACCATGAACGCAAGATTTATGAGCACAGAGCACCGGTTGGCTCCTAATTTTGCCCAGGCAATGAGATAACTCAAACCTTTAATTACATATGTTCAATTATCGAATGAAAAAGTGACGGCACTATCACAGTCCACCAATTGTGAATGGAGAAGGACAGTAAGTGTATTTTCCTTGATACTCTGCTGCCTGTGTCATCACACGCAGGCGTTTCCCCAGTGCCAAGCTTGGCTGTGGCACTGTGAACTGTGCAGACTTGGCCGTGGCACTGCCACTGCTTTTTGTGTGCCCCACGGTATTTTGTGTGTGTGTGTGTCTGTGAGTGTGTGTCTGTATGACTGTGCCTGTATGCCCGGCGGCTGCATTTCTCTGCGTCTGTCCACAAACTGTTTTCAAAAACCGAATCCCAGCTGAAATGCAAAAAACTGTGTTGTTTGTATGGTTTCAGACAAGACTGTACCTGGTAATTTAATTTGTCTGTTTCTGTGGGAAGGCTGGCTCCCTCATCTCTTACAGTGTATTGCTCCATGAGCTGCCTGCAGAACAGAGCCACTTTTGGGGATAAAGTCTGGAAGAATGGGAATAAGATCTGCGCCAGAGGCTTGATCTCATTCTTCTGTGCTTCACATCTCACACCCACACCAGCTACTTGATCACATTGTTGGTGAATTATTGGTGTTCTTTCAGGTTCCTCTGTGCTAAAAAATGATGATTCATTGTGTTTTTATTCATTTGTTTACCTGTGCATTCCCTTATGAAAATGGGATCGACTGCAATATATTGCAAATATTTGGACTGTTTTGAAAATATGACAAATATGTTTCACAGTGATATATTAGATATTATAATATGTATATACATGTATACGTGTGTATATACACATACACATACATACTGTTACTGTTAACATCCATAATTGCAATTTAACAATGTATTGGAAATCTGTCCTAATATTTTTCAAAGTCAGTGGTGGAGGAGTGGGAGGGGGACGTGAAGGGGTAATTAAATTGAGTGAAATCTTGTCTACCTTAATTTTTTTAAAACCACAGGTCGCCTAATAACTTTAGTCTGTAGTGAAACTAAAATAGGCACTGAAGTTGCAAGAAATATGGGAAAGAAGATGGAGTTAGGCTTAGATGTGTGGGGCCAAATGAACATAATGTGGCAAGAAGGTTATTCCCAGCGAGAGATTGCAAAGGAGCTTAAGATTTCCAGGTGCAGTGTTCAGTACGCACTCAGAAGGGTCTGGCTGATTTCAGCCGATTTAACTACCTCTTCACCTCCCTACCACCCCTCCACCACCCACACTGCAAAATGATTGGATAGACTTCCAGTAATTTGTTTATTGTAATCAAAGCCAAAGGAATCTATTTATATCATTGTGTAGGTTGAGGTTGTATGTGGTTAGCGCCTATATTCACTGTAGATAAGCCACTGCTTGTTTCAGAGTAGATTAGCTGCAGGTCTTGGCGGTCGGGGATGTGATTTCATCTTTACAAATTAAGTGCTTGCATGCAATGTGTGCATCTGAAAGGACGTATTAATCTTATAAAAATGAATTCAATACTTTGTAGTCTGTTAGTTATTGCATTTACTGTAGATTCTCCTCAGGGCTTTTGCATGTGTGTGTGTGGACATGCGATGCGTGTGTGTGTTTGTTTGTTTGACCAGTAGTTGTTGCAGGGGCTTGATCAGGGACTGTCTGGTCTAAAGGTCTCCAAAAACAGGACTGGAGGGCCTCACAGGGCAGATTGGGGTGACTCTTCTCCCTGAGAGGATATAAATCTCCTCATATAGTTGTTAGAAGAGCTTCACTTCAAAGCGCATGCCTTGACTTGCTCAGTAAATGTCCCCTTCCAAAGTCATGTGTTCCATGCGAAGGAAAGTGTTTATCTGCAATAAATAACCTGTTGAATACACATGCCATTACAGGCATTTCCTCCTCATTATACTAAAACATAGTCCTGCTGCTCAACATGGAAGACTGTGGCCTCTTCTTTGAAGTGAAGAGTGAATAATCTCGGATATATCCAGGAAGCAGTGGATACTCAGTAATCTCTTCAATAAATTGGAGTCATTTCAGATATCACCAGTATCTTTGATATCGCTCCAGTAACAGTAGCATAATCTCAGACATACCCACTCAACTGTCTTAAGTATTTCTAATGTAATTTAAGATCCCTCCATGGACAGTTAAGTAGTATCAGATATGTTCAGTAAACAGTGAGTAATCTCATATAGTCTACAAAACTGAGTTGACACTGGTTTAGTGAACCAATTGTGTCATGGTGGGTGTTAATGTTCGCTTAAGTATTTAAGCATTTGTGTCCACTGACAGTGAGATTGCTGAAGTCAAAAACAGACTTTCACTGTCTCCTTTGCATAATGTGAACACAGATTGTAAAACTGCATAATAAACACCATTTGCTAATCTGAGTCTCCCACATGTATACAGAGAGAGATGGAGTCAATTTTCTGAAAATGGTCACGTCTTTGTCTGTTGCCACAGCAACCTCCGTGCATAACCCCGCCCCCCCCTTCCAGGTGGATGAATGAGCTGGGTGACCAGAACAAATACATTTACAGGGCAGCCGTCTGATATTCCATTCTACAGAAAGACAGTGAGAGCCATAGAGGGTAGCTGTAACGTTTGAGAGGGAGTCTGTAGCTCTTGTTCCGCCCATGGCTGGCTCACTTCAGGTTCAGCCCTGCTCAGCTAAAGTGTGATTGGTCAGTGTGTCCTTGTCACATGGGCGGTAGCCTGACCTATCAGGCTCTGTCAATTGTGCTGTATCACAGTCTGATATGCTGCAGTCTTATGTAGGCAGGATTCCAGTTGCAGATGGCGACTGAAAGCCAGAATATTCTCAGAATATACTCTGATAAAAGATGATCACACTAGCCACCCTATCCAGCTACCATAGCAAAAGGCCCATATGGTTACTAAGGCTGGCTACAGCTCAGTGGTTTCTTAACCATTTATTCAAATGAGACTTACAGTACCACTGAATCTCTTTGTGAACTTGGTTCATGGCCACCGTGTCAACCGAAGGCTGGCAAAACCATCAGACTTTTCTCCTTTTTTTTCATGAGACAAATGTGTCTGGCCATCCAAAAACAATGTTCTGTGGTTTGGTAGCACAAGGGGCATTGTATGGCCTCATTGTCTTACTTCCTGTCAGAGGTCGCTATAAATATTCATCAGTGTCATTTGTACTCAAACTGTCTGTGTAACATGGTTAGATCTTCAAATGTGACTTTCAAGCG
This sequence comes from Anguilla anguilla, assembly GCF_013347855.1. Lineage (NCBI taxonomy): Eukaryota > Metazoa > Chordata > Actinopteri > Anguilliformes > Anguillidae > Anguilla > Anguilla anguilla. Next base: position 17,022,431 of record NC_049212.1, on the reverse strand, counting down.
AAAGTTCTGACTGCACAGTACAGTGCTTGCATTAATGAGTCATTATTCACATTACTACAGGGTCATGCTTCAGTTTACTGTTGTCATGGTGGTTAGCAGTGTTTCCTGAGGAAAATCCAGTCACAGCTTGGTAACCGCTGGCCAGTGAAGTCTCTGGCCATCATTCTGCGGGCAGAAACTTTGTGGTAGACACGCCTCCATCTGCAGGGACCCAGTAGAAGCCTGTTGCCCCTGGTAATTTGCACTGAGCAGTTTTAAATGTGCTCCGAGAGTTTACATTTTAGGAGAAAAATAGGAAGAAAAGTGGAAAGGGATAAAAGTAGCCAAATTTGGACTTTTGTGGCCACTGGCAGGACTGGAACTCCAGAAGCAAAACAAATGAGGAACAGTGTGAGGTTTTGGTCTCTCTCCCATCTGTCTGGACTGGGACCAGGTCTCATCGTTTGTGCCACACAGTGTCTCAGGCACAGTGCGTCTTAGTCTGTGTCTGTTTGCGCCACATTGTGACACTTGTGTCAGAAAAGTCAGTGTCTGACTGTGACTCAGTTTGCCTACATTAGAGTTCCTCGTCACAGGAGCAGGACCAAGTCAGAGTGTCGCTGTGGGAGCCTGAATGCATTTTGTGAATGCATCTCTCTCTAGACTGCCTCTTTCTAGCATGTACATGCTACACTTGTATCTAAACATGCTGTTTACATTCATGAATCGTTGTGCATGTGCTGTACGTGTGTGTCCTGTGTCTGAAGGTGGGGGGTCCCAGAGGGGCTCTCTGGCCCCCTGGGTTATGTCGTGCTTTGAGAGGGGCTCCGTTTCTATGGAAATGACAAACTCACTCCGCTCGAAGTAATGAACTCTGACCCAGAAAGTTAAACTGCCGCCCCCCGTAAACACAGGCCACGGTCAGGAACAGCCAGCTTTCCCCGTGTGCCATTATGTTATTACACTGTTTATGTCACGCTGGGCAGAAGACGCTAACGGGACTGCAGCTAGCCCAGAGATGAAAACCTCTCTGTCCATGGCTGATGGTAGCAGTTGCTAATGGCTAATAAATATGTAAAAATGAAATATGATACAAGGAAAGTATACTTTACAGGGCAGGCCAAGACTGCTGTGCTATTTCCATTATGACAGTATGACATTTCCATCTGCTTATCCCAAATGGTTATCCAGCCTAACTAAATTGATTTGAATCTATTCATATTAAATATTTGTAGATTTATGCTAGAGCAAAAATGAGTTAAACCTCATAAAAACGGTCAGCTAGGAAACTAAAGGTTCAAAGACAAATGTCTGTTTGATATCCCGAATAATTCCCATATATGAGCCTGAAATAAAAATTGTATTGAAATGGAGAAATCTGCTAAGTCACCAACACTCCAAACCTGGATGCAGTGCTCTCAGACGGCAAGGAATTTAAATAATCCTTCCATAAAAGTTAGGATCCCTGCGGATACAGGAAACGCAGCCCACCCCATCTCAGTTCTCTCCCCATCACTCTCACTCTGTTTTTAGTACTCTCAAACATCCTCTCTTGCTCTCATTCATCCAGTGCTTCTCTCTCTCTCTCTCCCTCCCTCCCTCTCTCCCTCCCTCTCTACATGATCTCTCCCGCTCTCTTTACGTCTGTCACGGATTGAGGATTAATATTAATCTGCCGTGCGGCGTGAGTGCCATTACGCTGTCAGGAGCGAGAGGAGGAGAGAGGCACCCGCTTCATCCAACGTCAGATTTCTTCTCATGTCTTCTCTTCTATGCATGAGAACGCATAGAGAGTCGACACATTCAGATTCGTTCAGCTAATAGCGAATCTGGAGCACTGGATCTCTGCCTCTCATTGGTTTACTGAGTCATGTCATCTGTCCGTCACTCTGTGTAGTCATACAGCAATGTGCTTAACATGTCCTTACGGTGGCTCTTGTTGATACTAGAGGGATTTTTTTTTGAGTGCAAAAATGGTGATTCTCAATCTATTTCAACAGGCAATTTAAAAAATAATTGCTTGTCTATTAGGAAGTGCCAGAAGTAATGTAGGACTGAAATGTTGACTGTCTCATTGCAGTGAAGGTGTTATTTTTTAAAAATAGCATGAACAATCTCTGTGGTCCCTGCAGGTGACGTACCTGGGCAAGGTGACGATCTCGGGGTCGCAGTTCCTGTCGGGGTGCACCGAATCGGCAGTGACTGGGCTGTGCCAGCGCCAGCCGCCCAGCCAGGAGGACGGCGTCTCCTCCAACGCCATCCTGGAGATCCGCCCCTTTCAGGTGAGGCTGCACCACCTGGACGGGCGCGGGGAGGCCACCGTCGCCATGGACACCTACCAGGTGGCGCGCATCGCCTACTGCACGGCCGACCACCACGTCAGCCCCAACGTCTTCGCCTGGATCTACCGCGAGATCAACGACGACCTGACGTTCCAGATGGACTGCCACGCGGTGCAGTGCGAGAGCAAGCTGGAGGCCAAGAGGCTGGCCCACTCCATGATGGAGGCCTTCCGCAAGACCTTCCACAGCATGCGCAGCGACGGCCGCATCCACAAGAGCTGCTCCTCCGACGAGTTCCCCGAAGACTCCACCCCCGACGACGGCTGAGCGCCGGCCCCGCCCAAGTCCTCATGGGGACCCCCGGAAACAAATCTCTGGACCGACCCGGAAAAATAATCCCGACTGAACAACACAGGAAAAAACAATGACTGACCAACACAGAAGTGATAACAGGTGATGGAAGGATATGGGGGGTGGTTGTGGGGAAAAGTAGAAATCGTCTAAAAAAACAACAAAAAAAAACACCTTGTATAAACAGAACAGACGGAAGGAAATCATTCTCTCGGCCTCTATGGTAACTAGCCGCCCCACATCCTCATGGCCAGTCGAGTGCTTGTAGATACGTCTCATTAAGACATCTGTTTAAGACAATTTACGTTCCTGCTCAATTCTGCCAGCCCCCTGGCACTATGGGAAAAGGCTTTTTTAAATAACAACCCTCCTCTGAGCCCCCTCTCGCTCCTCTTAGCCCAGTCAACCATGGACCCTGTCCTCCTCCCCTTACTGGTAATTGAAGACATTTGGCTGACAGGAAGCTCTGGAGACACTGCTGTACGTGTGGGTCACACAGTTCTCTCCTCCCTTGCATCACTTCCTGGTTTCTTCTCTCAAAACATGTGACTCACTGCCTGCTGTCAGTGTGGTATAAGGTTTTACAGACTGTTGGGTGTTCCAAGTATCAGTCTGGATGGATTTTATCACTTTAGTCTCATATTGTTCCCAGCCAGGCTGATATATCGTGCCATATCTGACCCTGTATTTCATGATGTTTTTGATTGACCAAATGTAAACGAGACCTTGGCTGGACTCCTCCCACACATCTGGCCCCTCCCTCCTCTCTGAGCTGGTCTCCTCATTCCGGACTGAAGTCCTCAATATCACGCCTCCTCCCTGCACTTGGCTGACACGTAACAGTCTTACAGCGTTGCAGGAATGTTGTGAGAATGTTACACTTATCTTCACAGGGACTGGGCCCAAAGGGAAAGTTTAGATGTTAGGGGAGAGCGCAGACACACGGGGGGGCACTGTTACTGGAGTCTGACGGTGAGGGGGACCAACATTCCTCTTATGCTGCTTTCTTTTTTAAATCAAGCTGTGGCAATCGGGGTGGGGAGGGGGGCATTAAGAGCTCGTTTCTGTGGCCAATAGCTGAAGGATTAAAGGGGTGAGAGTGGGGGAGTCGGAAGAGACGGAAGCCCCATGGCTGCCTTGTCCTCTGTATGCTGTATGATTGTGTCTTGTGCTCTCTTCAATTTTTTGGTACCTGTCTCTTCTGTTGATTTATGTTTTTGTACATTTCAGCAGCAGGAATCTTATGGAATCTGTCAAAGAAGGGTGACTGGGCAGAGATATAAAAGGGACCGTTTGTCTTGTTAATTTGCTATCAAGTTTACGAGTTGTGTCTTTGATACTCAGTTTGTCTGGGCTGCCTCTGAACAGAAAGGCTGACAGGAATGAGTCGGTTTGTCCAAGAGCAAGAATTTATCACCATTTCCGGTGACCGTCACGAATAGGCGATAGGTCAACGGAACAATCTGATACGTTTCCTGTGATCAAAGCTGAATATAGAGGGCACAGGTCAGTATATATTTCTAAGTCATTCGATAAGCTTGTGTAAATACAAATGTATCTGTTTCCAAATATTACAATATAAATGTTTATAGCTATTTTGAATAAACAACAAGCAACCAACCAGTGTTTAAGCGCCAGCTGTGAATATGTAGAAAGATCCTGTAGTGCTGGAAATTCAAATTGAAGCCTTAGCTGTATGTGGGAGTAAAAGCTTAAAGAAGGAATGTTTATGAAATGGTAGATTACTGTGTTACGTCTGTATCCAAAAGTCTGGGATTTGCTTTAAGTGTTTCATAATGTTACGGTATGTGTTTTCTATACAGTATTTGCAAAGATTAAAAAAACATATAAACTATTTACCATGAGCTGTTGTGTGGTTGTGCGTTTTTCTTTTAAAACGTTTTTTTTTTCCTTGTTGCCGTTTAAAGCTAGTTTCTGTTCACGAAAACTGCCTCGGCTTTTCTCCTGTTCTCACTTTCACTTGCTCTTAATCATTTGCTTGTTGTATTTTAGAAGAATCAAGACAAATATTCAAGGAAAATAATATTTCACTCTGGCCTCTGGACCTCTCTTCACCCTACTGAACGTCTGGCACAGGTCACTTTGAGTCCTATATACGAGTCTTAACACGTGGAATTAGAATACAACAGGATCTGCAATTTAAAGTTCTGATTCTGCTGGTTAAATCCAGAAGCAGAAATTAGGCTGTGCCTCAAGCAGTTTTGCAGTTTTATTTTTAAAAATCACAAACCAATGTGAATAAGCAAAAGATTTAAACAAATCTCACAACCAAAATGAATGCAAAAGTCTCAAGTACCAAATTATTTTTATAACCACATATACGATATGACCAAGAGTATGTGGACACCCCTTGGGCCAGTTTTTCATAGTTTGGGCTTGCCCGCTTAGTTCCAGTGAAGGCAAATATTAATGCAAGGACATTCTAGATGATTCTGTGCTTCTAACTTTGGCAACAGTTTGGGGAAGGCTGTTTCCTGTTTCAGCGTGACAATGCCCCAGGGCATACAGCGAGGTCCATGTAGAAATGGTTTTGTTGAGATTGGTGTGGAAGAACTTGACAGCCCTGCACAGAGCCATGCCCTCAACCCCATCCAACACCTTTGGGATCAATTGGAAAGTCAACTGTGAGCCAGGCCTTATCACCCAAAATCAGTGCCTGACCTCACTAATGCTCTTCTGACTAAATGGAAGTAAATCCCTGCAACAATGCATCTAGAATAAAGCCTTCCCAGAAGAGTGCAGGATGCTATACCGACTGTTCGCCCCACATACCAAGGATGTAACCTTGGTTTTCACCACTGAACTGAGAGTGGTTTTGCACGTGATATACATTACGCATCATTCACGCAGCAGTTTCCCCTAATGTGAAAACAGAAGGAAACACTTCCAGTCAAGTGTCCACCTGGTACTAATGGTGATCCACATGTGTATAGCAGTCTGACAGACTGTGCATGAGCCAGTGTGCTTTTGAAGTTGCTCGATTTCCCATGGAATGCAAAAAGATTCTGGTTGGGTTATGATGGGTTGCCGTTCAGCACCGGCCTGAACTCAGAACCTGAGCACCTGCATTTGCATTCCCAGACCTCGGCCCAGGTGATGTCACGATGAGATACTTCTGCAGGAAATGCACTCCATAAATCTGTGTTTGATTTCAGCCTGTGCATGCGTATCTGGATATGAGGTGTGCGCTATGTGGATGAAGATGTGCGAGTGAGTTGCCGTGTTCATTGTGGCCCCTGTATCTGTTCTCAGTATTGCAATACTGTTAAATATTCTTCATCACTGCCTCGTAGAGTGCTGTGTCTTCAGTGTTCAGTGTTGTCACTATTGTAGATAAATTTAGGATAGATTCTTTTTTCATGTAGTATTGTGGACAATACTTCGTGGCATCTGTTTGCCGGGTGTTGGTAATTGCCTCTACTATTAGCAAGTACAGTGCCTCTATTGAAAAATGTGTTTCCCAGGAATTCTCACTTTCTTGTCTGTCAGCTGAGCTGTGCAGCCATTGTGAAGATGCAGTTGGAGCAAGCAGATAACAGGGCCCCGATTGAAACCCTCCCCCCCCACCTTTAAATTTCAAATTATATGTTAAATCGGTATCTCAGACCTCTGCTAATGGAGTTCCCATTATCAAGCTGCAGGTTTTGGTCTCCCAGGGGGTGGAGCTTACATAACCTAGTATCCGAGAATGTCGTGGACGAGGTTCCAGGAAGAGTGAAAGGCCCCCGTGAGCATTTACACGCAAACACGTGTGTGAAAGTCCGGGAGCCCCAGAGTTTCCTCACGCAAGCACAAGACCACACTGCACACCCCTGGCACGTCATCCGTCACGATATCCAAACTGCTCTCTAAATTAAAGACATACATGAGGACCTCCCTCCACCGAGGCAAAGCCAGGTCCAGAGACCCAGTAGTAAGTGCACTGGAGAGCCGAGTGTGATTGGTCACTGAAGTGCATTGCTGTGTAAAAAGTTGTGTAAGTCGCTCTGGATAAGAGCGTCCGCTAAATGCCTGTAATGTAATGTAATGAGTGTGATTGGTCACTTGCCACTCCCAGCATAATCTGTCCATATCATTACAGAAATGTTTTTCAGAATGATCGTTTCAGCCAGGTGGCCTCACCAGACATTGTGTTCATGTAATATAAGATGGAGGGCAGCAGAGAAGGGATAAGGATGGAAACTGACTGATAGATAGAGCGAGATGGGGAAGGAGGAAAGCTTTGGGAGGTTGAATGTGTTTTCCAGAACAGAAGTGATCCGTTTTTGGCCAATCTGTATCATTCAGAGCGATTGCTCTCTGAAAGTTACAGATCAGCCAAAAATAGTTGGAACTGTTATTTCCAACCTCCCTCAGAGTTGTTCTGTCTGGTCTGATTCAGCCTTCCTCTGAAACTTTATGTCCCGGTCATTCTGGATGACTGGTTCACCCCATCTCAGCGTTTACCATATGTTCTGCCGCTCTGTATGGATGAAAGTGCAGGACGTGTTTCAGTTCTGCATTGTTTCAGAGCTATCTTCGACTTCATACCCCTGAGCAATGCTGTGTGGGGAGCCAGATACAACCCCCCCCCCCCATTCCCCAACACAGAGCAGACACCCCCACCCCCTCCTCCCTCCCCCCAGAGGAGCAGTCAGAGGAGAGAGTAAAAACAGAGGGCAGGAAATGCCTGAAATATCCATGAAAAACACAGTCATACAGAGCCTGAGGACTGATCCCAGAACAGTGAAGACCTGATCAACACATACTCGATTTTTTCCCCATTACTTTCAAATACTTTTTTATAAAAGTGTTTTGAACTACTTTTTTGACAGATAACATCTATGTGAATATGAATATATTTGGAAGCACATTTATATATTATCTTGATGTATTAATGGATGCATTTTAAAATAATGGCATGTACTGATTTGTCTTATTTTATATTTTAATTACACCTTAACCCATCAGAATGCAGAACCCAAACCCAATCAATTGTGAAGTTCATCCTTAATTGGTACATAAGCAGGCTTTATATAATGCATATTGTATATATCTAATATCTATAAAACAAAAATCGGTCACACAAGTCTCATAATTGGTAACTATATTACATATTTTCTATAATTTGTCTATGTGCTTTAATATAAGCCTTTCATTGCTCAAACTGGACCATATTCTGGGCCATATGGCGTATTATCAAGGTATGTGAAATAGTCAAAAGTATATTGAAAGAAAAATAGAATTCTTAATCCTTTAAGGTCAATGCTTTATTGCATTGTACATGCATTCAAATACAGGTATTTGTTTTATCAAGAATGTATCTGAAATATTTAATTTACAAAGAATTTGTTTGGGTCAGTTTATTAGTAGTGCCTCTATGCGGTATTTGATCCAGATGTTTGTGTGTGTGTGTGTGTGTGTGTGCATGCGTGTGTGTGTGCGTAGGGGAACAGAGAGTCAGGGGGTGTGAAATGTGACAAGCTCAGATTTGGGGGAGTGGCAGTACTGTGATTCAGCAGGCCTGCCGTCTTTTGCAGTGGCCTCCATGTGATATGGTGTGTCACAAGTGACATCACTGGCACAACAGGCACATTGCTGTGCCGCTCTGAAAATGATGACGCACATTCATGCAGTAATTCATTTGAAATTGCATTAAAGACATTCATGTGCAAAGGAAAATGTGTTTTTATGCTAGTGCCTTTAGCTGCCCCATGAATCAACAGAAGGTCTCATAAAATCCCACTGAAAGGTGACGTGACAAAAAACAGCACAATATACTGTACCTACAGTACAGATAACGATTTGAATCTTCCCTTTCCAGAGATGTTCAGCCTTTCTTTATCCCATTCGTCCATACATTCTTCAGTGTGTGAAAGCTTGGGAGTAAATACCATCTTCCTTTCAGGGCAGGTGGGGCTTTCATCCAAATCCAGCCACGGACACTTTCATGCTAAAGCTCACACACTCCACATTTTTGAACCGCTCTGCAAACACTAG